>NW_028318098.1:1200000-1369935 GCF_062004578.1 Staurois parvus
ATCCCGGATAAGACACTATGTTTCTTTTCTTTAATATTTAATTAATACTAATTTTAGCACGCAATTGAACTTGGCAAGTTTAAAAAGCCTGTTTAGAACAGGCATGCTGACATTCCTCTCAGAGTGAGTTGTCATAGCAACCCAGCTGTCTCAGCACAGTGAGCCTACTCCGCCCTCTCCAGGTGCAGCAACCAAAGGTCACTCAAGAGGCAGATGACTCACGAGGCTGGACTGTGAGCTTCAAAATACAAGCTGAAATGCATTTCTCACTATCAGGCTTGCAATGTGCACTGCTTACATTTCATCAATCATTTGGTAAAGGTTGCGGCAAGAACACTTTACACAATTTCCCCAGAAATTGTAGATTGTCTTATTAAGTGTTCTTGCATAGCAAGGAACACTTATTGTTATCTCACATATATATTCTTATTCTTATTCTTATTATAGCCATATTTGCCACGCTAACTCCTCCCACAGTTTTTACACTACAAAGACAAGTAATATATCAAAACGTGCGCATTGATCCCGATCGGATTGCTATTACTTTGTGGAACGTTTCGCCAAATCGTTCAAGAAATATCGCGGTTTTTGCGGCGAAATTTTCCCATAGGAATGCATTGAGCAGCACAGCACAGCTAGAGTGTGCAAAGGAAAAATCAGAAAAATCAGAACATTATTTGTAAACTGCCATCACTCTGCCATTTTCAAGCCCACCTACACATATCTTATATCAAAACGTTCAGCTAACCCTGCTGTCACTAAAAATGTTCACGGCTAGGACATACTCCTGATAGTTTTCAGAATATGACCATTTGTTTGCACATCACCCCTCCCATTGACTTTCATTGAAACTCCACTCTAGACACCAGACATTTTAAGGGACGTTTTTAAACTGCGACTGTGCCTTCATTTTTAATATTGCAGAGACATACTATACATCAAAATTTAGGTCTTTTTCTTGTGATTGTCGCAATATAAACCTTTTCACGGTAGCATTTATACTTTTAAAACTACAAGCATTTGAAGATGGCAATCGCCAGTGAATTTGGCAAGTTTAAACAGCCTGTTTAGAGCACAGCTCCTCACACACCTGTGACTGACTGAGGTAACAGGTGCAAGCAAAGGTCACTCAGGGGGCAGCTGAGTCACATTAGAGTGAGAAAGCTGCAGTGTGAAAGGAAAAATCAGAACATAATTTGTAAACTGCCATAACTATGTCATTTTCAAGCCCACCTACACATATCTTATATCAAAACGTTCAGCTAACCCTGCTGTCACTAAAAATGTTCACGGCTAGGACATACTCCTGATAGTTTTCAGAATATGACCATTTGTTTGCACCTCACTCCTCCCATTGACTTTCATTGAAACTCCACTTTAGACACAAGAAATTTTAAGGGACGTTTTTAAACTGCGACTGTGCCTTCATTTTTAATATTGCAGAGACATACTATATATCAAAATTTAGGTCTGTTTCTTGTGATTGTCACAATATAAGCCTTTTCACGGTAGCATTTATACTTTTAAAACTACAACCGTTTGAAGATGGCAATCGCCAGTGATGTCAGCAACTTGGAGCAGTTTGTTTTTAACCATGACTCTGCCCTTGGTGTGGAGGGAGTTGCCATAGGAACCCAGCTGTGTGAGCAGGAAGCAGAGAGACAAAAGCTAACCTGCCCACTCCAGTTGTGTGGAGGCCAGAACACCACACAATTTCCACAGAAATTGTGAAGACGCCAGTGAAGTGAGCAGTTTGAAGCAGTTTGTTTTTAACCGCTCTTCTCTGCCATGTTTGAAATCTAATTCTTATTCTTATTATAGCCATATTTGCCACGCTAACTCCTCCCACAGTTTGTACACTACAAAGACAAGTAATATATCAAAACGTGCGCATTGATCCCGATCGGATTGCTATTACTTTGTAGAATGTTTCGCCGAATCGTTCAAGAAATATCGCGGTTTTTGCGGCGAAATTTTCCCATAGGAATGCATTGAGCAGCACAGCACAGCTAGAGTGTGCAAAGGAAAAATCAGAAAAATCAGAACATGATTTGTAAACTGCCATCACTCTGCCATTTTCAAGCCCACCTACACATATCTTATATCAAAACGTTCAGCTAACCCTGCTGTCACTAAAAATGTTCACGAATGCCAGTAGTGTACCGCGCTCCAATATATTCTAACTTATGTGATATAATGAATTCATAAGTGTACCACCGATAATCAAATAATTACATCAATTAATTATACTTAAATATATGATTTGTGTAAATATATAAAATAAATTAATTTATCAATGTGAAAAAACAAAAACTATGAATGAAAAATATAAATAAAAAATAAAAAATATTTGCAGTGGGAATGACAGTTCCTTCTGTATAAATGAGATGGTGTTATTATTCAGTCTGGATAAAAATAAAAATAAAATAAAATTAAAATAAAAATAAAATTAAAAATTAAAATTAAAATAAAATTAAAAATAAAAATAAAATTAAAAATAAAATAAAATTAAAATTAAAATAAAAATAAAATTAAAATTAACATAAAATTAAAATAAAAATAAAATTAAAATAAAATTAAAATTAAATAAAAATTAAAATAAATAAAAAATATTTGCAGTGGGAATGACAGTTCCTTCTGTATAAATGAGATGGTATTATTATTCAGTCTGGATAAAAAAAAAAAATAAACTAAAAATTTAATTAAAATAAAAAAAAAATAAAATTAAAATTAAAATAAAATTAAAAATAAAATAAAAATAAAAATTAAAATAAAAATAAAATTAAAATTAAAAAAAAATTAAAATCAAAATAAAATTAACATAAAATTAAAATAAAAATAAAATTAAAATAAAAATTAAAATAAAATTAAATTAACATAAAATTAAAATAAAAATAAAAATAAAATTAAAAATAAAAATAAAATTAAAAATAAAATAAAATTAAAATTAAAATAAAAATAAAATTAAAATTAACATAAAATTAACATAAAATTAAAATAAAAATAAATTAAAATAAAATTAAAATAAAAATAAATATAAAATTAAAATAAAATAAAAATAAAATTAAAAATAAAATAATAAAAATTAAAATTAAAATAAAATTAAAATAAAAAAAAATTAAAATAAAAAAAAAAATAAATAATTGATATCCCGGATAAGACACTATGTTTCTTTTCTTTAATATTTAATTAATACTAATTTTAGCACGCAATTGAACTTGGCAAGTTTAAAAAGCCTGTTTAGAACACACATGCTGACATTCCTCTCAGAGTGAGTTGTCATAGCAACCCAGCTGTCTCAGCACAGTGAGCCTACTCCGCCCTCTCCAGGTGCAGCAACCAAAGGTCACTCAAGAGGCAGATGACTCACCAGGCTGGACTGTGAGCTTCAAAATACAAGCTGAAATGCATTTCTCACTATCAGGCTTGCAATGTGCACTGCTTACATTTCATCAATCATTTGGTAAAGGTGGCGGCAAGAACACTTTACACAATTTCCCCAGAAATTGTAGATTGTCTAGTTCTTATTCTTATTCTTATAGCCAAATTTGCCACGCTAACTCCTCCCACAGTTTTTACACTACAAAGACAAGTAATATATCAAAACGTGCGGATTGTTCCCGATCGGATTGCTATTACTTTGTGGAACGTTTCGCCGAATCGTTCAAGAAATATCGCGGTTTTTGTGGCGAAATTTTCCCATAGGAATGCATTGAGCAGCACAGCACAGCTAGAGTGTGCAAAGGAAAAATCAGAAAAATCAGAACATGATTTGTAAACTGCCATCACTCTGCCATTTTCAAGCCCACCTACACATATCTTATATCAAAACGTTCAGCTAACCCTGCTGTCACTAAAAATGTTCACAGCTAAGCCATATTCCTGATAGTTTTCAGAATATGACCATTTGTTTGGACCTCATCCCTCCCATTGACTTTCATTGAAACTCCACTCTAGACACCAGACATTTTAAGGGACGTTTTTAAACTGCGACTGTGCCTTCATTTGTTATCTTTCAGAGACATACTATACATCAAACTGTAGGTCTTTTTCTTGTGATTGTCACAAAATAAACCTTTTCACGGTAGCATTTATACTTTTAAAACTACAAGCGTTTGAAAATGGCAATCGCCAGTGAACTTGGCAAGTTTAAATAGCCTGTTTTCAGCAGAGCTCCTCACACACCTGTGACTGACTGAGGTAACAGGTGCAAGCAAAGGTCACTCAGGGGGCAGCTGAGTCACATTAGAGTGAGAAAGCTGCAGTGTGAAAGGAAAAATCAGAACATGATTTGTAAACTGCCATCACTGTGTCATTTTCAAGCCCACCTACACATATCTTATATCAAAACGTTCAGCTAACCCTGCTGTCACTAAAAATGTTCACGGCTAGGACATACTCCTGATAGTTTTCAGAATATGACCATGTGTTTGCACCTCACTCCTCCCATTGACTTTCATTGAAACTCCACTCTAGATACCTGACATTTTAAGGGACGTTTTTAAACTGCGACTGTGCCTTCATTTTTAATATTGCAGAGACATACTATATATCAAAATTTAGGTCTTTTTCTTGTGATTGTCACAATATAAACCTTTTCACGGTAGCATTTATACTTTTAAAACTACAAGCGTTTGAAAATGGCAATCGCCAGTGAACTTGGCAAGTTTAAACAGCCTGTTTAGAGCAGAACTTGTCACACACCTGTGACTGACTGAGGTAACAGGTGCAACCAAAGGTCACTCAGGGGGCAGCTGAGTCACATTAGAGTGAGAAAGCTGCAGTGTGAAAGGAAAAATCAGAACATGATTTGTAAACTGCCATAACTATGTCATTTTCAAGCCCACCTACACATATCTTATATCAAAACGTTCAGCTAACCCTGCTGTCACTAAAAATGTTCACGAATGCCAGTAGTGTACCGCGCTCCAATATATTCTACCTTATGTGATATAATGAATTCATAAGTGTACCACCGATAATCAAATAATTACATCAATTAATTATACTTAAATATATGATTTGTGTAAATATATAAAATAAATTAATTTATCAATGTGAAAAAACAAAAACTATGAATGAAAAATATAAATAAAAAATAAAAAATATTTGCAGTGGGAATGACAGTTCCTTCTGTATAAATGAGATGGTGTTATTATTCAGTCTGGATAAAATTAAAAATAAAATAAAAATAAAATAAAAATAAAATTAAAATAAAATTAAAATAAAAATAAAATAAAAATAAACATAAACATAAACATAAAAATAAAAATAAAATTAAAAATAAAATTAAAATAAAAATAAACATAAACATAAAAAAAAAATTAAAATTAAAATAAAATTAAAATAAACAAACAAACATAAAAATAAAAAAAAATTAAAATTAAAATAAAAATAAACATAAACATAAAATAAAATTAAAAATAAAATAAAAATAAATAATTGATATCCCCCGGATAAGACACTATGTTTCTTTTCCTTTCTCTGTATGTTCCATATATGGAGGACTAAGCCAAGCAGCCAGTGGAGAAAGTCTCACTGAGAAGGCTGTGCTGAGGAGAGAGGAGAGAGAGGTTCACGCAGTGGACACAGACTCATCACACTATCTAGACTGAATAATAACACCATCTCATTTATACAGAAGGAACTGTCATTCCCACTGCAAATATTTTTTATTTTTTATTTATATTTTTCATTCATAGTTTTTGTTTTTCACATTGATAAATTAATTTATTTTATATATTTACACAAATCATATATTTAAGTATAATTAATTGATGTAATTATTTGATTATCGGTGGTACACTTATGAATTCATTATATCACATAAGGTAGAATATATTGGAGCGCGGTACACTACTGGCATTTATGATTAATATTTATACACCTAGAGAGGGTGCGATTAATACCTGGCGATCTAATATTTAATTAATACTAATTTTAGCACGCAATTAATTAATTAATTCGTAATTAATTTGTAATATTTTATTATTTATATATTTTTCACATATATTTTTTTATAATTTTTTATGTATGATATCAATTAACAATACAGTTTATATATAGAAAGAAAACTCCTAGTGGCTCACAAGTAACTATCCAACTTTTTATAAAAATGTTCACGGCTAGGACATACTCCTGATAGTTTTCACAATATGACCATTTGTTTGCACCTCACCCCTCCCATTGACTTTCATTGAAACTCCACTCTAGACACCAGAAATTTTAAGGAACGTTTTTAAACTGCGACTGTCCCTACCTTTTCACAGTAGCATTTATACTTTTAAAACTACAAGCGTTTGAAGATGGCAATCGCTAGTGAAGATGGCAAGTTTAAAAAGCCTGTTTAGAACAGTCATGCTGACATTCCTCTCAGAGTGAGTTGTCATAGCAACCCAGCTGTCTCAGCACAGTGAGCCTACTCCGCCCACTCCAGGTGCAGCAACCAAAGGTCACTCAAGAGGCAGATGAGTCACCAGGCTGGACTGTGAGCTTCAAAATACAAGCTGAAATGCATTTCTCACTATCAGGCTTGCAATGTGCAATGCTTACATTTCATCAATCATTTGGTAAAGGTTGCGGCAAGAACACTTTACACAATTTCCCCAGAAATTGTAGATTTTCTAGTTCTTATTCTTATTATAGCCATATTTGCCACGCTAACTCCTCCCACAGTTTTTACACTACAAAGACAAGTAATATATCAAAACGTGCGCATTGATCCCGATCGGATTGCTATTACTTTGTAGAACGTTTCGCCGAATCGTTCAAGAAATATTGCGGTTTTTGCGGCGAAATTTTCCCATAGGAATGCATTGAGCAGCACAGCACAGCTAGAGTGTGCAAAGGAAAAATCAGAAAAATCAGAACATGATTTGTAAACTGCCATCACTCTTTCATTTTCAAGCCCACCTACACATATCTCATATCAAAACGTTCAGCTAACCCTGCTGTCACTAAAAATGTTTACGGCTAGGACATACTCCTGATAGTTTTCAGAATATGACCATTTGTTTGGACCTCACCCCTCCCATTGACTTTCATTGAAACTCCACTCTAGACACCAGACATTTTAAGGGACGTTTTTAAACTGCGACTGTGCCTTCATTTTTAATATTGCAGAGACATACTATACATCAAAATTTAGGTCTGTTTCTTGTGATTTTCACAATATATTTTCACGGTAGCATTTATACTTTTAAAACTACAAGCGTTTGAAGATGGCAATCGCCAGTGAACTTGGCAAGTTTAAACAGACTGTTTAGAGCAGAGCTTCTCACACACCTGTGACTGACTGAGTCACAGGTGCAAGCAAAGGTCACTCAGGGGGCAGCTGAGTCACATTAGAGTGAGAAAGCTACAGTGTGAAAGGAAAAATCAGAACATGATTTGTAAACTGCCATAACTATGTCATTTTCAAGCCCACCTACACATATCTTATATCAAAACGTTCAGCTAACCCTGCTGTCACTAAAAATGTTCACGGCTAGGACATACTCCTGATAGTTTTCAGAATATGACCATTTGTTTGCACCTCACACCTCCCATTGACTTTCATTGAAACTCCACTCTAGATACCTGACATTTTAAGGGACGTTTTTAAACTGTGACTGTGCCTTCATTTTTAATATTGCAGAGACATACTATATATCAAAATTTAGGTCTGTTTCTTGTGATTGTCACAATATAAACCTTTACAAGGTAGCATTTACACTTTTAAAACTACAAGCGTTTGAAGATGGCAATCGCCAGTGAATTTGGCAAGTTTGAGCAGTGTGTTTAGAACAGAGGTTCTCACACACCTGTGACTGACTGAGTCACAGGTGCACCAAAGGTCACTCAGGGGGCAGCTGAGTCACATTAGAGTGAGAAGTGAGAATGCTACAGTGTGGAAGGCAAAATCAGAACATGATTTCTATACTGCCATCACTATGTCATTTTCAAGCCCACCTACACATATCTTATATCAAAACGTTCAGCTAACCCTGCTGTCACTAAAAATGTTCACGAATGCCAGTAGTGTACCGCGCTCCAATATATTCTACCTTATGTGATATAATGAATTCATAAGTGTACCACCGATAATCAAATAATTACATCAATTAATTATACTTAAATATATGATTTGTGTAAATATATAAAATAAATTAATTTATCAATGTGAAAAAACAAAAACTATGAATGAAAAATATAAATAAAAAATAAAAAATATTTGCAGTGGGAATGACAGTTCCTTCTGTATAAATGAGATGGTGTTATTATTCAGTCTGGATAAAAATAAAAATAAAATAAAAATAAAATTTAAATAAAATTTAAATAAAATAAAAATAAAATAAAAATAAAAGTAAAAATAAAAAAAAATAAAAATGAAAATGAAAATAAAAAAGAAAATAAAAATAAAATTAAAATAAAAATAAAAATTAAAATAAAATTAAAATAAAATTAAAATAAAAATAAACATAAAAATAAATAAATAAACATAAAAATAAAATTAAAATTAAAATAAACATAAACATAAAATAAAATGAAAATGAAAATGAAAATGAAAATTAAAATTAAAATTAAATAAAAATTAAAATTAAAATTAAATTAAAATTAAAATAAAATGAAAAAGAAAATAAAAATAATAAAAATAAAAATAAAAATAAAAATGAAAATGAAAATAAAAATAAAATTAAAAATAAATAATTGATCTCCCGGATAAGACACTATGTTTCTTTTCTTTAATATTTAATTAATACTAATTTTAGCACGCAATTGAACTTGGAAGTTTAAAAAGCCTGTTTAGAACAGGCATGCTGACATTCCTCTCAGAGTGAGTTGTCATAGCAACCCAGCTGTCTCAGCACAGTGAGCCTACTCCGCCCTCTCCAGGTGCAGCAACCAAAGGTCACTCAAGAGGCAGATGACTCACCAGGCTGGACTGTGAGCTTCAAAATACAAGCTGAAATGCATTTCTCACTATGAGGCTTGCAATGTGCACTGCTTACATTTTATCAATCATTTGGTAAAGGTTGCGGCAAGAACACTTTACACAATTTCCCCAGAAATTGTAGATTTTCTAGTTCTTATTCTTATTATTATAGCCAAATTTGCCACGCTAACTCCTCCCACAGTTTTTACACTACAAAGACAAGTAATATATCAAAACGTGCGGATTGTTCCAGATCGGATTGCTATTACTTTGTGGAACGTTTCGCCAAATCGTTCAAGAAATATCGCGGTTTTTGTGGCAAAATTTTCCCATAGGAATGAATGGTGCATCTAGAGTGGCAGCAGAGCACAGCTAGAGTGTGCAAAGGAAAAATCAGAACATGATTTGTAAACTGCCATCACTGCCATTTTCAAGCCCACCTACACATATCTTATATCAAAACGTTCAGCTAACCCTGCTGTCACTAAAAATGTTCACGGCTAGGACATACTCCTGATAGTTTTCACAATATGACCATTTGTTTGGACCTCACCCCTCCCATTGACTTTCATTGAAACTCCATGAAGAAATTTTAAGGGACGTTTTTAAACTGCGACTGTGCCTTCATTTTTTATCTTTCAGAGACATACTATACATCAAAATTTAGGTCTGTTTCTTGTGATTGTCACAATATAAACCTTTTCACGGTAGCATTTATACTTTTAAAACTACAAGCGTTTGAAAATGGCAATCGCCAGTGAAATTGGCAAGTTTAAACAGCCTGTTTAGAGCAGAGCTTCTCACACACCTGTGACTGACTGAGGCAACAGGTGCACCAAAGGTCACTCAGGGGGCAGCTGAGTCACATTAGAGTGAGAAAGCTACAGTGTGAAAGGAAAAATCAGAACATGATTTGTAAACTGCCATCACTCTGCCATTTTCAAGCCCACCTACACATATCTTATATCAAAACGTTCAGCTAACCCTGCTGTCACTAAAAATGTTCACGGCTAGAACATACTCCTGATAGTTTTCAGAATATGACCATTTGTTTGCACCTCACCCCTCCCATTGACTTTCATTGAAACTCCACTCTAGATTCCTGACATTTTAAGGGACGTTTTTAAACTGCGACTGTGCCTTCATTTTTAATATTGCAGAGACATACTATACATCAAAATTTAGGTCTGTTTCTTGTGATTTTCACAATATATTTTCACGGTAGCATTTATACTTTTAAAACTACAAGCGTTTGAAGATGGCAATCGCCAGTGAACTTGGCAAGTTTAAAAAGCCTGTTTAGAACAGTCATGCTGACATTCCTCTCAGAGTGAGTTGTCATAGCAACCCAGCTGTCTCAGCACAGTGAACCTACTCCGCCCACTCCAGGTGCAGCAACCAAAGGTCACTCAAGAGGCAGATGACTCACCAGGCTGGACTGTGAGCTTCAAAATACAAGCTGAAATGCATTTCTCACTATCAGGCTTGCAATGTGCACTGCTTACAATTCATCAATCATTTGGTAAAGGTTGCGGCAAGAACACTTTACACAATTTCCCCAGAAATTGTAGATTTTCTAGTTGATGATGTGACTGCTGACAAAAGCAGCCGGATGAATTGTGAAGTGTTTCGGGAATATTATCTGCTCATATTCAGCCAAATGCTTCAGAACTCATTGGACGCCGCTTCACAGTGCAGATGGACAATGACCCAAAGCAGACTGCAAAAGCAACCAAAGAGTTTTTTAAGGGAAAGAAGTGGAATGTTATTCAATGGCCAAGTCAATCACCTGACCTGAATCCGATTGAGCATGCATTTCACTTGCTGAAGACAAAACTGAAGAGAAAATGCCCCAAGAACAAGCAGGAACTGAAGACAGTTGCAGTAGAGGCCTGGCAGAGCATCACCAGGGATGAAACCCAGCGTCTGGTGATGTCTATGCGTTCCACACTTCAGGCTGTAATTGACTGCAAAGGATTTGCAACCAAGTATTAAAAAGTGAAAGTTTGACTTATGATTATTATTCTGTCCCATTACTTTTGCTCCCTTAACAAGTGGGAGGCACATATGCAAACTGTTGTAATTCCTACACCGTTCACCTGATTTGGATGTAAATACCCTCAAATTAAAGCTGACAGTCAGCAGTTAAAGCAAATCTTGTTCATTTCATGTGAACGTTTTGATATAAGATATGTGTAGGTGGGCTTGAAAATGACAGATTGATGGCAGTTTACAAATCATGTTTTGATTTTTCTGATTTTTCATTTGCACACTCTAGCTGTGCTCTGCTGCTCAATGCATTCCTATGGGAAAATTTTGCCACAAAAACCGCAATATTTCTTGAACGATTCGGCGAAACGTTCCACAAAGTAATAGCACACCAATCGGGAACAATCCGCACGTTTTGATATATTACTTGTCTTTGTAGTGTAAAAACTGTGAGAGGAGTTAGGGTGGTAAATATGGCTATAATAAGAAACGGAATAAGAATATATATGTGAGATAACAATAAGTGTTCCTTGCTATGCAAGAACACTTAACTAGAAAATCTACAATTTCTGGGGAAATTGTGTAAAGTGTTCTTGCAAGTAACCCTTACCAAATGATTCATGAATTGTATGCAGTGCACATGGCAAGCCTGACAGAGGGAGAAATGGATTTTAGCTTGTATTTTGCATCTCACAGTCCAGCTTGTGTGACTCAGCTGCGTGTGAGTCATGTTTGGTTGCTATAGCAACTCACTCTGTCAGGAATGTCACCAGCTCTGCTCTAAACACGCTTTTTAAACTTGCCAAGTATAGTATGTCTCTGAAATATTAAAAATGAAGGTACAGTCGCAGTTTAAAAAAGTCCCTTAAAATGTCAGGTGGCTGTGAGTGAAGTTTCAATGTCATTTCTCACTGAGGTATTTCATGCATCAGTAGTCTGCACCTGGACTGGGCGGAGTAGGCTTGCTCACTCTGACACAGCTGGGTTGCTATGGTAACTTACTCTGAGAGGAATTTATATATGCACACTGCTCCAACTTGCCAACTTCAGTGGCGATTGTCATCTTCAAACGCTTGTAGTTTTAAAAGTATAAATGCTACTGCGAAGAGCTTGGTATTGAAAGAATCACAAGAAACTGAGCTAAATTATGATGTATAGTATGTCTCTAAAAGATAAAAAATGAAGGCACAGTCGCAGTTTACAAAAAGTCCCTTAAAATTTCTGGTGTCTAGAGTGGAGTTTCAATGAAAGTCAATGGGAGGGGTGAGGTGCAAACAAATGGTCATATCCTGAAAACTATCAGGAGTATGTCCTAGCCATGAACATTTTTAGTGACAGCAGGGTTAGCTGAACGTTTTGATATAAGATATGTGTAGGTGGGCTTGAAAATGACAGAGTGATGGCAGTTTACAAATTATGTTCTGATTTTTCCTTTCACACTGTAGCTTTCTCACTCTAATGTGACTCAGCTGCCCCCTGAGTGACCTTTGGTTGCACCTGTGACTCAGTCAGTCACAGGTGTGTGAGAAGCTCTGCTCTAAACAGGCTGTTTAAACTTGCCAAGTTCACTGGCGATTGCCATTTTCAAACACTTGTAGTTTTAAAAGTATAAATGCTACTGCGAAGAGCTTTATATTGTGAGAATCACAAGAACCAGACCTACATTGATGCATAGTTTGTCTCTGAAATATTAAAAATGAAGGCACAGTCACAGTTTAAAAATGGCCCTTGAAATTTCAGGTATCTAGAGTGAAGATTCAATGAAAGTCAATGGGTGGCGTGAGGTGCAAACAAATGGTCATATTGTGAAAACTATCAGGACTATGGCTTAGCCGTGCCATTTTTAGTGGCAGCAGGGATAGCTGAACGTTTTGATATAAGATTTGTGTAGGTGGCCTTGAAAATGAGAGAGTGATGGCAGTTTAGAAATCATGTCCTGATTTTTCCTTCCACACTCTAGCTTTGTCAGCTCCCACTCTAGTTGCACCATTCATTCCTATGGGACAAATTTCACCACAAAAACGGCAATATTTTGTGAACCATTCGGCGAAACTTTCCACAAAGTAATAGCACACCAATTGTTAACAATCCACACGTTTCGGTATATTACTTGTCTATGTAGTTTAAAAACTGTGGGAGGAGCTAGGGTGGTAAAATTGGCTATAAGAATAAGAATATATATGTGAGATAACAATAAATGTTCCTGCTATGCAAGAACACTTAATAAGAATATATTTGTGAGATAACAATAAGTGTTCTTGCAAGAACACTTAACTAGAAAATCTACAATTTCTGGGGAAATTTTGTGAAGTGTTCTTGCCTGCAGCAGTAGTCTACAACTGGAGTGGGCGGAGTAGCCTTGGTCACTCTGCTGACACAGCTGGGTTGCTATGGCAACTCACTCTAGTGCAAGCTGAGAGGAATTTTTATAAACACACTGCTCCAACTTGTTCACTTCACTGGCGATTGCCATGTTCAAATGATTGTAGTTTTAAAAGTTTAAATCCTACAGCAAAGAGCTTTATATTGTGAGAATCACAAGACCCAGACCTACATTCTGATGCATAGTATGTCTCTGAAATTTTAAAAATGAAGGCACAGTCACAGTTTAGAAATGCCCCTTCAAATTTCAGGTGTCTGGTAGTGGAGATTCAATGAAAGTCAATGGGCAGCGTGAACGTTTTGATATAAGATATGTGTAGGTGGGCTTGAAAATGGCAGTTTAGAAATCATGTTCTGATTTTTCCTTCCACACTCTAGATTTTCTCTTCTGCCACTCTAGTTGCTCTATTCATTCCTATGGGAAAATTTCACCACAAAAACCGCAATATTTTGTGAACCATTCGGCGAAACATTCCACAAAGTAATAGCAATCCGATCTGGAAAAATCTGCACGTTTTGATATATTACTTGTCTTTGTAGTGTAAAAATTGTGGGAGGAGTTAGCATGGCAAATTTGGCTATAATAAGAATAAGAATATATTTGTGAGATAACAATAAGTGTTCTTGCAAGAACACTTAATAAGAACTAGAAAAGGTACAATTTCTGGGGAAATTGTGTGAAGCGTTCTTGCATCCAACCCTAACCAAGTGATTGATGAAATGTTAACAGTGCACATGGCAAGCATGAAGAAATGCATTTCAACTTTTATTTGCAGCTCACACTGTAGCTTTGGTCACTCTGCTTCCTGGAACTCACCTTCGGTTGCTATGGCAACTCACTCACTCACAGCAAGCTGAGACGAGCTTTTATAAAAACAATGCTCCAACTTTCTCACTTCACTGGTGGTTGCCATCTTCAAACACTTGTAGTTTAAAAACTATAAATCCTACAGTGAAAAGCTTTATATTCTGAGAATCACAAGACCCAGACCTACATTTTGATGCATGGTATGTCTCTGAAATATTAAAAATGAAGGAACAGTCACAGTTTAGAAATGGCCCTTCAAATTTCAGGTGGCTGTGAGTGAAGTTTCAATGAAAGTCAATGGGCGGCGTGAGTTGCAAACAAATGGTCATATTGTGAAAACTATCAGGACTATGGCTTAGCCGTGGACATTTTTAGTGGCAGCAGGGATAGCTGAATGTTTTGATATAAGATATGTGTAGGTGGGCTTGAAAATGAGGGAGTGATGGCAGTTTAGATATCATGTCCTGATTTTTCCTTCCACACTCTAGCTTTGTCAGCTCCCACTCTAGTTGCTCCATTCATTACTATGGGACAAATTTCACCACAAAAACGGCAATATTTTGTGAACCATTTGGAGAAATGTTCCACAAAGTAATAGCACACCAATCGGGAACAATGCGCACGTTTCGGTATATTACTTGTCTCTGTAGTGTAAAAACTGTGGGAGGAGTTAGGGTGGTAAATTTGGCTATAATAATAAGAAGTAGAAAAGGTACAATTTCTGGGGAAATTGTGTAAAGTGTTCTTGCATCCAACCATGACCAAATGATTGATGAAATGTAAGCAGTGCACATGGCAAGCCTGATAGAGTGAGAAATAAATTTCAACTTTTATTTTGCAGCTCACAGTCCAGCCTTGGTGACTCAGCTGCCTGGTGAGTCATCTTTGGTTGCTATAGCAACTCACTCAGTCAGTCACAGGAAGGTGAGAAGGGCTTTTCTAAACACACTGCTCCAACTTGCCAACTTCACTGGCGATTGCCATCTTCAAACGGTTGTATTTTTCCTTCCACACTCTAGCTTTGTCAGCTGCCACTCTAGTTGCTCCATTCATTCCTATGGGAAAATTTCACCACAAAAACCGCAATATTTTGTGAAGCATTTGGCGAAACATTCCACAAAGTAACAGCAATCCGATCGGGAACAATCCGCACGTTTTGATATATTACTTGTCTTTATAGTGTAAAAACTGTGGGAGGATTTAGCGTGGCAAATTTGGCTATAATAAGAAGCGGAATAAGAATAAGAATATATTAGTGAGATAACAATAAGTGTTCTTGCAAGAACACTTAAATAGGGATGATGTATGGGTGCACTGCTGCCATGGGTTCAAGGTGAGACCTGGGGGAATTAAATTTGCAATCCTGGAAAATTTATGAACAGATTTTACGGTAATGCAGGTGCACAGAGTACCAGCGCCCGCTCCTCCTCCACAGAATACCAGTGTCCCCTCCTCCTCCACAGAGTACCAGTGCCCCCTCCCAGTGGTGTATTAAGGTTTTGTGCTGCCCTAAGCAACACAAACTTTTACCCCCACCAGACACAGCCCGACATTGACTAACAACACCCCTGCCGCCTCCCCACACCCGAGAGAGCCTTCCACTACCATCGCCCCCATACATCAGCCACTCCCCTCCCAGCGAGAGAGAGAAAGACACTCACCTTCACAGCTGTAGACATCCCCAGGAACAAGCAGCCCGCAGCCTCTCTCAGATCCCACCTGGTCCCGAAGCCGCATGTGTCCCTTCTTTTGCCCCTTCTTCCAAGGGAGCGGTGCTGCCTCCCTGAAAAATGCCACCCTAGGCAAATGCCTTATTTGCCTTGTGGCAAATACACCTCTGCCCCCTCCACCTCCACAGAGTATGAGTGCCCCTTCCACTTCCACAGAGTACCAGTGCCCTCTCCACCTCCAAAGAGTACCAGCACCCACTCCACCTCCACAGAGTATCAGTGCCCCCTCCACCTCCACAGAGTACCAGTCCCCCCTCTCCCTCCACAGAGTACCAGTGCCCCCACACCTCCACAAAGTACCAGTGCCCCCTTTCCCTTCAAAGAGTACCAGTGCACCCTCCACCTTCACAGAGTACAAGTGCCCCCTCTCCCTCCAAAGAGTACCAGTGCCCCCTCCACCTCCACAGAGTACCAGTGCCCCCTTTCCCTCCAAAGAATACCAGTGCACCCTCCACCTCCACAGAGTACCAGTGCCCCCTCTCCCTCCAAAGAGCACCAGTGCCCCCTCCACCTCCACAGAGTACCAGTGCCCCCTTTCCCTCCAAAGAATACCAGTGCACCCTCCACCTCCACAGAGTACCAGTGCCCCCTCCACCTCCACAGAGTGCCAGTGCTCCCTCTCCCTCCAAAAAATATCAGTGCACCCTCCACCTTCACAGAGTACCAGTGCCCCCTCCACCTCCGGAGAGTGCCAGTGCCCCCTCTCCCTCCACATAGTACCAGTGCCCCCTCCACCTCCACAGAGTACCAGTGCCCCCTCTCCCTCCACAGAGTACCAGTGCCCCCTCCACCTCCACAGAGTACCAGTGCTCCCTCTCTATCCATAGAGTATCAGTACCCCTTCTCCATAACATACCAATGCCCCCCCCTTCTTCTTCGACAGCATACCAGTATTACTTCTCTCCCTCCACAGAGCACCAGTGCCCTCCCTTAACAGAGTACCAGTGCCCTTCTCTCCCCAAACTGAGGACTGAGTGTTCCCTTACCCCCCGACAGAGCACCAATGCCCCCTCTCCATTGACCACAGATGTTGACCATCTAAAACCCCTAGTCTTGGCTTTGAACTTGATTATACATCCGCAGTCTTTACAAACTGGAATTACCAAAGAGACATTCACTGTATAACCATTCAGAGTTCTATTTTTTCCAGCTGTAACTTAACATTTCATCACATTATGTTTTGCTTGGTTTTAGATGGTGTAAATAAAGTATAACATTTCTTTTTAAGATATGCATACTTTCTCCTCTTGTACCTTTTGATTATACTGTATGTGTTGGTGAAAGTCCCTTTTACATTGTATTTTTAAAACTCATTAACCTTTAACATACAACATTTTTCCTTCCACTTGTAGGCAGGTGCAGTTTACCCTCCCTTCTGTAGATGGTGCTGTGTTTCTGGCCGCTGTGCAGAGGAAATGGAGGATGAGAGGAACTCAATTATTCTGCAGCTTTCTTAGGTGTCACCAGGGGAGCAGTGAACCAACTGGACACTGCAACACAGGATGATCTCAGCAGCCATCTTTAGTAGGGGCAATGTCCTGCTGCAGTTGGTGCACAGTTGCAAAATGGATAGACTAGGGACAGGATCCAGACTGGACAGGGACAGCATACTTAGCACTAGGGAGAGGTTTGTGATGATGAGGGACAGACTAGGGACACCACTGCCGGCTCTCCTTCTTCCTGGACTCTAGCACTGTGACAAAGGTTTTGCATTCGTTCTTCCAAGTGCCGCTTCCACTGCTACTCTGCCCAACAGTCTCCCCTCTACACAGATGCGGCTCTGGTAATGTAAACCTTATTAGGGTGACAACATTATTGCCAGAACTATTCCAATGTGCCACTAACATTGCTGAGATCTCCTGCACCTGTGTTGCCTGTATTACTGAGACGCTGATAACAAAATATTTTGGAACCAGTTAGCCAAGTGCCTGCCGCTATTCCCCATTATTTTTTACCTTCACTTAACCAAATAATAATTGTACCACTTTACTGGATCTCTGAGTGCCATTATTGCATATTGGGTACCATCTAATTGGCCCCATCCACACAATGACTACCAATTCCGGCCTTTTATTCCTTCCATTGACCACCAACATTGAGCATTTTTTCCTCTTGTTGACCAAAGACACCGTCCACCTTTTCCTCCTACTGAACAGCAACGTAAGGGGCACTGCGACACATACTGCTGACCACTGCACCACTGTGGTTGAGTTACTAAAAGTTGAATGTGCAAAATGTGGAGGAAACCAATTATCGTCCATTATTTTTTAAGCCTAATTGAACAAGCTGAAGGTAGAAGCTGATTGGCTGCCATGCACATCTGCACCAAATGTTGTACTCTACAGTGTTAGTGAATCTACCTCCTCGTGTTGTACATCACAAATTGCTTTCTTCTCCACGTTGCATACTCCTAAACAAAGTCTTTGTTTTATTATTTGCTGGTTGCTCAGTAGCTGTGGACTATTCTAATAAATGTCTTATTTGTGTCGGCTCAGACAAAGTATTAGCTTTATTTTTAAATATGATCCATTAGGTTTCTATGCCCGGGATGGCGAAAGGATGAAATATTTTACAGTCACCCATAACAACTCCTGAGCAGCAAGATTACATTTGGAGACATTCAGAAAGGCAAGGCTCCCCTGATCATGTGAGGAAAATAAGACAGATCTAGAAATCTAATGGAGTTTATACTTCCAGGAAAAGCCAAGCAAGTTGTTTTGAGGTCTCTTAGGATGAGACGTCGGGAGTAGTTTTGATAAAATGGCCATTTTGATGGTCGCGATGTGGCCAAAAAAGAAAAAAGGGTGAGATTTCCATTGTAAGAGGAGCTTATTGAGTTTTTTGTAAGGAGGATTAACATTTTCTTTGTAGAGTGTATTGTAAGTAAGTACAGGTTTTACCCAAGTCTGTATGCATGGAGCATTTCCACATTTTAGAGGGTCCATGTTTGAGTAAAAACTAATGATCTAAATGGCATGTGATGAAGCGAAAATGAAAGGGTTATGGGCGCATGGTCAGACCAAGATATAGGGTGAATGTTGAGGCCTTTACATACTCTCAGTGCTGAGGCAATCACAAAAAGCAATCTATTTATGAATGGGATTTGTGAGGGTACGAGTAAAAAGTAAATAGCTCATCCAATGGGATAGGCAGATGTGACAGGGGAGATCTGCACTAAAAATCAGGGCACCAATTATCAGTGCCACCCAGCAGTGCCACTCATCAGTACCCAGCAGTGTCAACCATCAGTGCCCAGAAGTGTTACCCATCAAAATCTGTATCACTGAAAGCCCTGTTATTGTGTTTTTCTTTTAAGACAAAAGATGTTATCTAGTTCGGACAATTGTATGAGTTGTTTTTTTCTAAACTAAAACCTCAGTATTCAGGTTTAATTGCAGTGTTGGCACTTTGGAATAAATAAGTTGGTTTTGTGTTGCAGTTTGGGCACTCAGGCTCAAAAAGGTTTGCCATCATTGGCCTAGGGTGTCAATGGGAAAATTTTCAAATTGGGATGCGGAACCTTTTTCTAATGAGGATTGCTACACCTGCATTTTCATAGAATTAAAAGCTATATAGATTTGGGGAAATGCTTAAAGTAATTGTAAACTTTATTTTTTTAAACATAATAAACATGTTATACTTACCTGGTCTGTGCAATGGTTTTGCACTCAGAAGACCCAATCCTCCTTTTCCTGGGTCCCCAACAGTGCTCTTGGCTCCTCCCCTCTCCTGAGTTCCCCAATGGAAAGCCACTTGCTACGGGGACACTTGTGAAGAGTTGCTCCAGAGCCCCGATTGTTGTGTCCATTGACACACAGAGTGTGGCTCAGCCCTTCCCCTGCTCCCTCCTCACTGGCTGTGATTGACAGCAGTGGGAGCCAATGGCTCCTACTGTTGTCTCTGAGCCAATGAGAAGGGATAGAGCTGCTCTTCTTCACATGGCTGGGTCGAGATTGGGCTCAGGTAAGTATAAGGGAGAGCTTAGCATTGAATACATTGAGGTAAAAAACCTTAAGCCTTTAAAAGCAAATGCCCTCATACAAGTTTTTCTCAGATGAGTCTTCTGAACAAAAATGATGTCTGCTGTAGAATGCCTAAACCCCCTTAGCACCAGATTTTTCTGGTGTTAGAATTAAGGTTCTTGATGTTAAGAGATGGGGATGTCAGTGACACCAAGTCAGTTCCCCCCAGTGTCAGAATGCCCACCACAGTCCCGCAGTCCCGAAATAAGTCGGTATATACACCACCATTTGTAAACGCTGTAACTTTCATGTAAACCAATTAATTTACACGTATTAGGATTTTTTTAGCAAAGATATATAGCAAAATACATTTTAGCTTAAACTTGACGAAATGTGATTCTTTACATTTTTTTACTAGACATGTTTAATAGCAAAAAGTCAAAAATATTGTTTTTTTTCTCAAAATTGTTGGTCTATTTTTTTATAGTGCAAAAAATGTAAAAACGCACAGGTGATCAAATATCACCAAAAGAAATCTCAATTTGTAGGAAAAAAGGACACAAATTTAATTTGGTTGCAGCATTGCATGACCGCGCAATTGTCAGTTAAAATAATGCAGCGCCGTAATACAAAAAATGGCCTGGTCAGGACGGGGGGTAAATCCTCTGGAGGGCAAGAGGTTAAATGAAAGAATACAGTCATACTTGGTGGAGAGGATCACTGATGTTTTGGTTTTGCTTTGCTGCTTCAGGCACTGGATGTGTTGATTGTGTGCATGGCATCATCAAATGTCAAGACTACCAAAGAATTCTGGGGTGCAATGTAGGGCCCGGTGTCAGTAAGTTGGGTCTCCATCAGCAGTCATGGGTCTTACAGCAGGACAATGACCTAAAGCACATGTCAAAAAGCTGATAGTTCAGAGGGGAAATACACATGGAGGGATTGAAGCTGCCCTGCCAAGTAGCCCCCAGAAATGGTTTCAGACAAAGTGCTGGAAAGTACTGTACTGGTTGCAGTGAGTCCAGATCTAAATCACACAGAGCACCTGTGGAGAGATCTCAGAACAGCAGCTGGGAAAAGAAACCCTTCCAATCCAAGAGACGGAGTATTTTGCAAAAAAAGAGTGGTTGAAAATTTCAGCAGAGAGATGTAAGAAACACATTAATGGTTACAGGAAGCAATTGATTTCAGTTATTTGTTCCAAGGGGTGTGCTACCAAATATTAAATTGAAAGTGCCAATAATTTTGTCCAGTCCATTTTCGTAGTTTTGCGTGGAATGTATCAGATTTTGCTTTTTTTTCTCCACTTTTTTGTGTCATACCAATGCAAACAAAAGAAATAAACATGAGAATTCCGAAACATTTATAATTGCAACAATTTCCTGTGCGAAGTGGTGCATTACCTGACAGAAATGCAGGGGTGTCAATGTTTTTTTTTTTGGCCATGACTGCATAGAGCCATAACAGGGTGATAAATAGGTTCAATATAATAAAATAATTTCATTTTAGTAGGTATAAACTCTCTTTAAGATCATCCAGAAATAATGTACCTTGTTTTAGAGTTTCACAAATTAGTAAATCTATTGTATTCCATAGAATTTGGAATTGATTGGATAGATGTAGTACAGAATGCCACCTGGTCATTCATATGGTATTGTGAAACATGTCTAGATAGACTATGTTTTTAGAAGTTTGTGTGTATACTGAACCTGTGTTATTTAGACATTTGCATATTACATACAACATATTGTAGACCACAGGGACATTCTATAATATACTATAGATGACATATTGAGTACTGAAGTCCAGAAACAGTTCAATCAACCAACTATTACTATTAGCTGTGGATATAAATGAGGTTTTACCATGTGTAATTGAAAACATAGACATCTACTATAACCACATCTATAAATCTCCCTCTTTTACCTGCCATGAGTTAGTACAAGTCAATAGATGTTTTAATAACAAACAGGTCATACTTACCTTCTCTGTGTAATGATTTTTGCACAGAGTGTTGGGCTACATTTGATGTTTCTCCGTTCGGCCAGGTATGGGACCTGTAGGAGGGTGATCTCTCTATGTGTTCTATGTCCTAGCTGCATGGGAAGAAGGGGCTGATAGCTGGGGGTGTGGAGGAATGGGGAGAACTTATCATACCCTCTGAGCAGTATACCAAAGGTCGTGCAGCAGGTGAATTGGCTGTGGGGGATGCGACTAGTCTTGCTGCTCCTCTGTGGTTGAAGTACTCTGTGATGATGTGCAGAGGAGCAGTTATGGAGTGGATAAGGTGCACAGGGGTTTTGGGCCCCTATGCTTCTTTCTTTGCTCAAATTTATGAGTATTTTAAAGAGTAGCAGGCTTTTGAATGCAGGGCAGGAACAGGTACTCAGTGTGGCATGTCCATCCTCAAGGCCATTAAAACCACATCCCCCAGAAATCATCTGTTTTTTGTCCATGTGACAATGAAAATAGCCAATAACTGTAAGCACATTGAACACTGATTTAGAAATAGAAGTAGCCACAGCCCTGCTCTGGAGTGGGAACTACCTTTAGCAAGCAACCTCCTCACTGCCATAATTTTAGCTTATGTAAAGAACAGAAACCAGAGGATCAGCCAGGAAAACAACAAAATACTGTGCTCCTGACATGGGAATATTAAAGTATTTCATGTTGGATAGAGTAAGTGAAGGTGTAAAATGACAATGAGGAGATTTCCCTTTGCTTGCTGTCCCATAGTCAAAACAAGAAATACCTCCAAAGTGTACTTATTTTCAGTGATTATGGTAACCAGGATTATGGGAACCAGGGTGAATCTCCCAAATGGGGGCACAGATGGCAGTGAAACCCTCCAATCTATTCAAAACCATACAAATTGCCTTATGTTTTACAATAATATAAAGCCAACTTAATTATGTCATGAAAATCAAATGTTAATAGAGAAAGAAAACATTTAATAAATAACTTGATGTGATGTTTCTCCAAAGTTTGGTAATCCATCTGCAATGGTGAGATCAGATCACCATGACCTGAAGATGCAGGTAAAATGCTACATCTGGCTGGAGAAGGGGCGGACCTCCCGCCTCCCTTACGGGCCGCCGCAGTCAGCCTGACTCCAATGCCTGCACTTGCACTCGCTGACTGACTCTTGAGAGCAGCCCATGTCAAAGGGGCGTGCCTCGTTGCTGGGCGACGAGGCACGCTGCCCCACAGTTGCCAGGACAACCAGGAGTGCCGGCCTTAAGAAGGCCGGTGGGGAGAGTCCCAGGTCGTTCTGTCCACTGCGTAGCTGCTGGGAGGTCTACACCGAGGCGAGACCCCCACAGCCACTCTGCCAAGACATAGTGTCAGGGGGATTATAACCTGAGGATTATTACCCGCTGGCACTCTGCATGAGTAACAGGAGTTGGGAGGATTATTACCCAAAGACTACGCTGCTAATACTCGGGACTCAGGGAAAATACCTGCTGCTATACTGCCCATACTGCGGCCCAGGAGTGCTTGTGTGCTGTTGCTGGAGAATCAGGACTGGTACCTGCTGTTAGGACCCTCTGCTGTGTGCTGAGAAGGGTCACCCCCTGGCTATCGTCTGCTGTGAACCCGGGCATTCCTGCCAGAGCCGTGAGTGTATGCACCCCTGTTTTATTCCCCCTGGACTGTTCCTGAACTCTTTTCCCCTTCTTCTCCCTACTTGGATTACAAATTTCTAGAGACTCTAACTTTGCCCCCCCCCCCCCCTTGGGGCCAGATTACAATTATTTTGTGCCCTCTCGTTGCTATTCCCCTAAACTGGGTAGTGACACATTACCTGCAGACCCCAATTGAGTGACTGTGATTTCTTTAATAAAGCTTTGTGTGTTTATCATCTGCTCTGTGTGTTCTGTCCTGCCTACCTCCCGTCACACCCTCCATAAAGGTTGGAGGCAGGGCTGCCCCCTCTCTACAGGTCCCTTTGTGCTGGCTGTGGAACCTCTGGCCTAATATTCATGATTTTTGGGTGGAGTCATTGGAGAATATATTATCTCTGTATGCAGACTTTAAGTCCTTCCTAGATCTTTATGTCACCCCCGATTATTGCCCAACTCAAATCGAGGCTACATTGAGGGCCTGGTCATCTATTATCAACTGGTGCCTAATTCCTGAATTCTGGTACTCGCGTACTTCTCTATGGAACAGTCCTATGCTTATTCTTTAACTAGTCACCCTGACCCTATTGTCTGGTAGAGAGTGGGTAACCATCGTCTTAACCACCTTTTCCAGGTAAGTAAACTATTCATTCTCTGTAAAAGGACTATAGGCTTCCAAACCAGAGTATCTTCTAATATATCCACCTTAGGCATGCAGTTAGAGTTCAATTTTTTCACTCACTGTCTCTCCAGCAATATCCCCTTGAATCTCTATTGAGAACTCCTGGTCTCCAAAAAAAAAATTCTTCTGTATATGCCCTCTTCTTAAGTCACCATGGCTCTAAGATCTCTGTTTCAAAAGTTGATGAGCCATATACCAGCTCTATCACAGGAACAGTGAGAGGATGGGGTAACTTGTTACAGTTGTGCTCAAAAGTTTGCATACCCTGGCAGAAATTTTGAAATTTTGGCATTGATATTGAAAATATGACTGATCATGCCAAAAAATGCTCTTTTATTGAAGGATGATGATCATATGAAGCCATTTATTATCAAATAGTTGTTTGGCTCCTTTTTAAATCATAATGATAATATAAATCACCCAAATGGCCCGGATCAAAAGTTTCCCTCCCTTGAATGTTTGGCCTTGGTACAGACACACAAGGTGACACACTGGTTAAAATGCCAATTAGAGGTTAATGTCCCACATCTGTGGCTTTTAAATTGCAATTAGTGTCAGTGTATAAATAGTCAATGAGTTTGTTAGCTCCTACGTGAAAGCACTGACTAGGCTAGATACTGAGCCATGGGGATCAGAAAAGAACTGTCAAAAGTTCTGCGTAACAAGGTCATTAAACTTTATAAAGATGGAAAAGGACATAAAAAGATGTCCAACTGGCAGCCTAGTCAGTGCTTCCACATAAGAGCTAACAAACTCAGTGACTATTTATACACTGACACTAATTGCAATTTAAAAAGCCACAGATGTGAAACATTAACCTCTAATTGGCATTTTAACCCGTGTGTGTCACTTTGTGTGTCTGTACCAAGGCCGAACGTTCCAGGGGAGGGAAACTTTTGATTTGGGTCATTTTGGTGATTTCTGTTATCATTATGGTTTAAAAATGAGCCAAACGAGGGGAGGGGCGGCCGGCTCCGAGGATGGACGTGTGAGAGAGAGAGCTCCGTTCATCTGTCAGCAGAGACTCGGCACACACCGACAAATGAGAGATAAGAGTGACTCATATCACACATAAGAGTACATTAACCCCTCATCTACCATGCCACGGAGGAGGAAAGCCCCAGGACAGCCAGGGAAGCTGACAAGCTTCTTCCCTCACTCACGGATATGGAACTCGCCATAGATCGGGCGCACAGAATACCCAAGCCAACTTTCTTACCAGCCTCTACACCCAGAGATGTACTGGCACGTATACACTTTTACCATGTAAAAGAGAAAATAATGTCAACAGCCAGAAATCCTCCACCCCTTCCGCCATCACACGCAAATATCAAATTATTTGCTGATTTATCCAAAGCCACACTACTCAACCGCAAAAAGCTTGTTACCATAACCAAAGCTCTGAGGAACCATGGGATAGGTTATCAATGGGGCTTCCCCACAAAGTTTACCATTAAACAACATGGGAAAATATACACCATCAAAAATCTAGAAGCAGGCATCGATCTCCTAAAAAACTGGAACATAATACCGGCGGAATCTCAACACTCCACTCCTCCCAACATGCAACCAATGGATGCTGAGTGGTCCTGATTCTACAAGCCCTCATACTACTAAATGCCCACCATCTTGGGCACTCTCTCCCTTACCTAACCAACTGCTGGCAAACGGCCCCAAATCAAACTTTTCAGCATGACCTCTCTTATGGTCTATGCTTGTTCAAACCCCCCTGTTATACAGAAGCAATTCACGCTATTCATGTTACTTGCATTTCTCGCAAGTTTTTTTTTACCCTCTCTACCCTTCCCCCCCCTCCTGCACCACCAGTCAACATAATCACTCCACCATTCAACTACCATCTCTGACATCAACAGCAAAACTCCACCTGATCCAACGATCGTTCCACAACTAACACATCCTGTGCATGGAAGATCACCACCTATAACTACAACACATGTACCTTCTCATCAAGATAAGAAACGACTCTCCTACTCACTAACTCCAATCAAAAGCTTATCAAATGATTAAAATATCATCTTTTAATGTTCCCGGTCTTAACTCCCTCTTTTAAAGGTCCCTGCTCCTGAAAGAAACTCGCTCCTTACATGCTGATGTACTTTTTCTACAGGAAACACACTTCGCAACAACCAAAATCCCTAAATTCCACCTCCAACATTTCTCCCATATATACATGGCAACGAACCCTAAAAAGAAAAATGGTGTCATTACAGCCATAAAAGACTCTATCCAATTCCAACATATCTCAGAAACAATAGACCCTCAAGGTCGATACCATATCCTGATCTGCAAACGCAACAAAATTGTACACGCCCTAGTCAACGTCTATGGCCCTAACTCCAATCAATTACAATTCTACAACAGACCAATCAATTATCTCCTCTCAAAAACAAGGCAGACTCCTCTTAGGCAGTGACTTCAACACCATTGGCAACCCACTTCTGGACTCTTCTTCAAAAAAATGTTCTTCCAAACAGAATCTCAACCAATTTCTTCATAACAATGATCTCTATGACATTTGGTGATGCCAACGCAGCACAGAAAGAGATTACACCTCCTACTCTCCATCCCCCCTATCCTACTCCAGAATTGACTTTTTTATCACAGACAAATGGACCCTACAACGCATAACCTCCTCATCAATCGGTACCATAACATGGTCAGATCACGCTCCAATCAACATTACCCTTGACGACCAGCAATACTCCACAATACCCCAAATCTGGAGACTAAGTTCATCGTTACTGAAGAACCCAGACGAGAAGAATTACATACTAAATGCACACAATATGTTTTTTGAACTTAATGACACACCTGACATTTCTATTTCCACACTATGACCGGCTTACAAAGCCTACATGAGAGGTATCCACATACAATTAAACTCCCAGATCACAAAACAACAAACCCAACAAATTGACCAACTCCTTGCATCTATTAAACTAAAAGAAGACCAAAACAAAAAAAAATCCAACCCCTCCACATCTTCCTCCCTCACCTCAGATAGAAATAAACTAAGAGCCCTTCTACTGTATAAATATGATATCAACCTGCAAAAAATTAAAGCAAAATTCTATTCCTTAGGCAACAAAGCAAACTCACTACTAACTAAACTAATCAAACAAAGATGCTTAAAAACCAAAATCCCTCTAGTCAAACATCCAACTACTCACACCTCTCTCACAAACCCACAAGAAATAGCAAATGCCTTCGCGACATACTACCAAAAATTATACAATCTCAAAAATGACTCAGACACTACCCAACCAACACCCATATCCATACAAAAATTTCTTGACACTATCAAACTACCCCAACTCACTTCAGACCAACTCACTGCTATCTCCACCTCAATTTCCCATGTGGAAATAGAAAAAACCATTAAAGCTTTACCACTCAACAAGTCACCAGGAAACAATGGTTTCACCAACGAATTTTACAAATCATTTTCCCCTGACCTTTCACCATATCTGACCAAGCTTTTTAACCATGCCGCCTCTACAGCCTCATTCCCCAAAGAAATGCTACAATCCATAATTACGACTAGAGATGAGCGAATCGAAGTAGGCGAAGTGGAATTTATATTGGAAAAATATCCTTCGGATTACTTCGGATGCGCGAATCGAAATTTTTCCTAAAATGGCGGCGACATGTGCGGCGACGGAGCGGGGATGTCTGGGAAGGCGCGCAGACAAGGCGCGCTGACCCATAATGCATTCATTAATGACATGTGATCGCATTAGCCAATCAGCAGCCAGCCAGCCAGCACTGTGTAATGGTCGAGCTATAAATGGCGGCCATTTTAGAATTCTCCATTTGCCTCCAGTCATTCAAGAGAGGCAGACCTCTCTGTATTAGGGACTGAGTTAGGGCCACAGAAACGTTACTTAGGGACAGAGAAACGTTACTTAGGGCCACAGAAACGTTACTTAGGGACAGAGAAACGTTACTTAGGGACAGAGAAACATTACTTAGGGCCACAGAAACGTTACTTAGGGACAGAGAAACGTTACTTAGGGCCACAGAAACGTTACTTAGGGCCACAGAAACGTTACTTAGGGCCACAGAAACGTTACTTAGGGCCACAGAATGGTTACTTATGGCCACAGAAATGTTACTTAGGGCCACAGAAACGTTACTTAGTGCCACAGAATCGTTACTTAGGGCCACAGAATCGTTACTTAGGGCCACAGAAACGTTACTTAGGGCCACAGAAACGTTACTTAGGGCCACAGAATCGTTACTTAGGGCCACAGAATCGTTACTTAGGGCCACAGAAACGTTACTTAGGGCCAAAGAAACGTTACTTAGGGCCACAGAATCGTTACTTAGGGCCACAGAAACGTTTATTAGGGCCACAGAAACGTTACTTAGGGCCACAGAAACGTTACTTAGGGCCACAGAAACGTTACTTAGGGCCACAGAAACGTTACTCAGGGACAGACACAGAATTGTTACTCAGGGACAGACACAGAATTGTTACTGAGGGACACAGAATTGTTACTGAGGGACACAGAATTGTTACTCAGGGACAGACACAGAATTGTTACTGAGGGACACAGAATTGTTACTGAGGGACACAGAATTGTTACTCAGGGACAGACACAGAATTGTTACTCAGGGACAGACAGAATTGTTACTGAGGGACACATAATTGTTACTGAGGGACACAGAATTGTTACTGAGGGACACAGAACTGTTACTTAGGGACACAGAATTGTTACTCAGGGACACAAAATTGTTACTCGGGGACAGACACAGAATTGTTACTGAGGGACACAGAATTGTTACTGAGGGACACAGAATTGTTACTCAGGGACACAGAATTGTTACTCAGGGACACAAAATTGTTACTCGGGGACAGACACAGAATTGTTACTGAGGGACACAGAATTGTTACTCAGGGACACAGAATTGTTACTCAGGGACAGACACAGAATTGTTACTGAGGGACACAGAATTGTTACTGAGGGACACAGAATTGTTACTGAGGGACACATAATTGTTACTGAGGGACACAGAACTGTTACTCTGGGACAGACACAGAATTGTTACTGAGGGACACAGAATTGTTACTGAGGGACACAGAATTGTTACTGAGGGACACAGAATTATTACTGAGGGACAGACACAGAATTGTTACTGAGGGACACAGAACTGTTACTCAGGGACACAGAATTGTTACTCAGGGACACAGAATTGTTACTGAGGGACACAGAATTGTTACTCAGGGACACAAAATTGTTACTCAGGGACAGACACAGAATTGTTACTGAGGGACACAGAATTGTTACTGAGGGACACAGAATTGTTACTGAGGGACACATAATTGTTACTGAGGGACACATAATTGTTACTGAGGGACACAGAATTGTTACTCAGGGACACAGAATTACTGAGGGACACAGAATTGTTACTCAGGGACACAAAATTGTTACTCAGGGACACAGAATTGTTACTCGGGGACAGACACATAATTGTTACTGAGGGACACAGAATTGTTACTGAGGGACACAGAATTGTTACTGAGGGACACAGAATTGTTACTCAGGGACACAGAATTGTTACTGAGGGACACAGAATTGTTACTCAGGGACAGACACATAATTGTTACTAAGGGACACAGAACTGTTACTCAGGGACACAGAACTGTTACTCAGGGACACAGAATTGTTACTGAGGGACACATAATTGTTACTGAGGGACACAGAATTGTTACTGAGGGACACAGAATTGTTACTCAGGGACAAACACAGAATTGTTACTCAGGGACACAGCATTATTACTCAGGGACACAGAATTGTTACTCAGGGACAAACACAGAATTGTTACTGAGGGACACAGAGTTGTTACTGAGGGACACAGAATTGTTACTGAGGGACACATAATTGTTACTCAGGGACACATAATTGTTACTCAGGGACACATAATTGTTACTCAGGGACAGACACATAATTGTTACTCAGGGACACAGAATTGTTACTGAAGGACACAAAATTGTTACTTAGGGACACAGATTTGTTACTGAGGGACACAGAATTGTTACTCAGGGACAGACACAGAATTGTTACTCAGGGACAGACACATAATTGTTACTGAGGGACACAGAATTGTTACTGAGGAATACAGAAGTGTTACTGAGGGACACAGAATTGTTACTCAGGGACACAGAATTGTTACTCAGGGACAGACACAGAATTGTTACTCAGGGACACAGAATTGTTACTCAGGGACACATAATCGTTGAATTAAAGAGTATGTCAGACAACATGCAGAGGAGTGGCAGAGGAGGCAATGTTTTAGGAGCGAGCAGACGTGGCAGCAGAGGAAGGGGTCGAGGCAGCACTAGTCGCAGCCAGAGGCCAGTGCTACCGGTGTCATCCAGCGGTCGTGTCTCCACCGAAAACCCTGCCATCATCGATTGGTTGGCTCGGTTGTCTTCCTCTTCCCAGGTCACCTCTGACACCTACAGCCAACGGTCGGTGTGTACGTCAGACACCACCGTTAGTTGGCATGGCCCGGGAGCAAGCCCACTGAAATCACGTGTCCTCTACCTGCCCCTGTCCTTTGCTGTTCCCTCACCAAGCGAAGTATCGCATGCTGTGGGCTCAGCCCCACTGTACAGTGAGGAAGAGCTAACAGAGGGCGGTCAGGAACGGGGGGAGACATCCGCCTCTTCAGCAGCCAGGCGAAGAAGTACTGGCGAGGAGAGTGGCTCGGTAGCCGGTCTAGAGACAGGTCTGTCTCCTGACCCAGACGCAGCCGAGGGGGCTAGTAGTGAGGCGGAGACCCTAATTGATGATGAGGAGGTTGATCGCACTTGGCAGCCTCGTCGTCATCAGGCAATTTCTTCCGCATCATCAGGAGAAGAGGGTGCCAGTTTGGCAGCGAGCAAAACAGTCGGTGGGTTGCCCAGGAGGCAGCAGGGTCGCAGCAGTGTCAGTGGAGGCAAACGGCCACGGAGTAGAGCACCAGCTCCACTGCAGCCTACCACCACGGCCAGTAGTGGTGCCGGTGTGCACGGAGGAAGTAGCAGTCAGCCAGTGAGGAGTAGCGGGGGCAAAGTTTCCTAATCAGCGGTGTGGCAATTTTTCCTCAAGCCGCCCGAGGAAGTAAACGTAGCCGTATGTCGACTATGTGGCCAGAAAGTCAAGCGTGGCCAGGGGGCCCATGTTGGGACTACAGTGTTGCATCAGCATATGCAGCGTCGCCATTTGGTGGCCTGGGAAAACCGTGATAAAGATACGGCGGTTCTGCCTGCCCCAGCCCCCGCTCCATCACCCGCTCCGTTACTTGCTCCGTCACCCGACGTCAATCGCCCTCTATCAGCCAGTCAAGGCTCCAACACCTCTGCTGAGGGGAGTTGTTCCGCTCGTTCAGATGCTCCTTCTCCTGCTACTTCTCTTCACGGATTCCGTCAGCAGTCTTTTTTGGAATCCGTTTCCAAGAGACAACAGTTTGCGAGCACGCACCCGACGGTGCAAAAGCTGAACGTCCTCCTGTCCAAGTTGCTGGTGCTGCAGTCCCTCCCTTTCCAAGTGGTGGACTCAGCACCTTTCCGAGAAATGATGGCTTGTGCCGCGCCGCGGTGGAGAGTGCCAAGCCGGCATTTCTTCGCCAAAAAGGCAGTGCCAGCCCTGCATTCACATGTAGAAGAGATGGTGGGCCAGTCTTTGAGCATGTCGGTCTCTGCCAAAGTGCACGGCAGCGCCGACGTGTGGAGCTGTAACTACGGTCAGGGACAGTACATGTCATTTACGGCACACTGGGTGAACGTGGTGCCGGCACAGCCGCACCAGCAACTTGGACAGGTCACGCCGCTTTTGCCTCCACGTTTGCACGTCCTTGGTCCAGCAAAGATGTCCGCCTCTACCACCTCTTCTTCCGCCGTGTCCACAGCCGCCACCCCCGTGCCAAGTCCCATTACCCGACCGGCATATCACATGTGCAGGGCGCAACGGTGTCACGCTGTGCTGCACCTGGTATGCCTTGGCGAACGTAGTCACACAGGGGAGGAACTTCTGAGTGTAATGAACAGAGAAATCGACAGATGGCTGTCTCCGCGCAAACTGAAAATCGGAACCATGTTGACTGACAACGGAAAGAACATGGTGTCTGCTCTGCGTCAAGGAAGGTTGTGCCATGCGCCATGCATGGCTCACGTGTTCAATCTGGTTGTCAAGCGGTTCCTAAAATCCACCATCCCACTGCAAGACATCCTTAAAATGTCACGTAAACTTTGCATGCATTTCAGCCATTCCTACACCGCAAAGCACACCCTCCTTGAGCTGCAGCGGCAGAACGGAATTCCACAGCATCGCCTGATCTGCGACGTTGCAACAAGGTGGAATTCAACCCTACACATGTTAGACCGCCTTTACGAACAGCGAAAGGCCATCACCGATTTCCTGATGTTACAAGCGGATAAAGGTACTCCCCTGTGTAACATCGATGTCAGCCATTGGCAGCTCATGCGTGACACCTGCCGCTTGCTCAGGCCCTTTGAGGAGGCCACACTATTCGTGAGTCGGCAGGACTATGGGATAAACGACGTCATTCCTCTGTTGCACGTCCTGGAACAAATGCTGTTAACAATGGCTGGTCAGGGTGCGGTAGACGTGGCGCACAGATCTCAACGCCACATGACCCCTGTGGGGGCAGGACAGGAAGAAGAGGAGGAGGTAGAGGAGGACATTTGTGCTCAGGAATTATTGAGTGAAGTGGGTGGTTTTTCCACTCAGCGGACAGGAGTGGAGGAGCAGGAGCATCTGGTAGAGGAGGAGGAGGAGGAGACAGAGGACCCAGACGCACCGTGGCAGTATGCTGTGGAGATGGAGGCAGGGAGTCCCTCACATTCCTTGGCACAAATGGCCCATAGCATGCTCGGTTGCTTGCGTAGCGACAGCCGAATAATAACCATCAGACAGAGGGATGACTTTTGGCTGTCCACCTTGTTGGACCCTCGCTACCGTTCAAAAATGGTGGCCTTTTTCACACCTGCTGAGAGGGAGGCCAAAATAAAGTACTATAAAAACCACCTATGTAGTCAGTTGGTCTCTGCCTTTCTGCGCCAACGTCCATCCTCAGACACTGTGGGCCCTGTGCGCTCGCGTTCCGCTGCCATGGCAGCAGGGGAGGGGTGGGGTGGTAGGAGCAGTGGCAGCTCCACCAGCAGCAGCTGCCTCAGTCTGCAGTCGATGATGCGTAGCTTTCTTCACCAGCGCAGTGAGGAAACTACTAACCAGCCGCAGCAGCAGCAGCAGCAGCAGCATCAGGTGGACCTGGAGCAGGAGCTCAAACAACAGGCTTGGGCCTACTTGGACAGCACCCTGCCAACCGAGGTAGACAATCCCCTTGACTACTGGGCAACGAAACTTGACCTTTGGCCCCAACTAGCTGAATTTGCCCTTGAAAGGCTGTCATGCCCGGCCAGTAGCGTGGCATCGGAGCGCGTGTTTAGTGCGGAAGGAGGTATTGTAACTCCGTGGAGGACACGACTGTCCACCCAAAGTGTGGAGAGACTCACGTTTGTGAAAATGAATCAGGCGTGGATTAGTCTGGATTTCAAACCACCAGTTCCTGACACAACTGACTAAATCCGCCATGAATCATGCCCCAAACATGTGCCACTTTCAGGTCTCCTCACACTGCTGCTGTGTTCCATTTTGTCATAGGGTGCTGGCAGATTACGGGCCTCCCATAGCTGCTGCCAGACCCCTAATCTGCCATAGGCCCCTGTACCGCCTCCTCACGCTACTGCCAGGTCCACAGTGTGTCATGCCATGTGCCACTTTCAGGTGTCCTCACACTGCTGGTGTGTTCCATTTTGTCATAGGGTGCTGGCAGATTACGGGACTCCAATAGCTGCTGCCAGGCCCCTAATCTGCCATAGGCCCCCGTACCGCCTCCGCACGCTGCTGCCAGGTCCACAGTGTGTCATGCCATGTGCCACTTTCAGGTCTCCTCACACTGCTGGTGTGTTCCATTTTGTCATAGGGTGCTGGCAGATTACGGGCCTCCCATAGCTGCTGCCAGGCCCCTAATCTGCTATGGGCCCCTGTACCGCCTCCTCACGCTGCTGCAAGGTCCACAGTGTGTCATGCCATGTGCCACTTTCAGGTCTCCTCACACTGCTGGTGTGTTCCATTTTGTCATAGGATGCTGGCAGATTACGGGCCTCACATTGCTGCGGCCAGGCCCCTAATCTGCCATGGGCCCCTGTACCGCCTCCTCACGCTGCTGCCAGGTCCACAGTGTCTCATGGGTCCCTGTACCGCCTCCCATTGCTGCTGTCTCCAACGCCACACTCTGCCATGTGCCACTTTCAGGTCTCCTCACACTGCTGGTGTGTTCCATTTTGTCATAGGGTGCTGGCAGATTACGGGCCTCCCATAGCTGCTGCCAGGCCCCTAATCTGCCATGGGCCCCCGTACCGCCTCCTCACGCTACTGCCAGGTCCACAGTGTGTCATGCCATGTGCCACTTTCAGGTCTCCTCACACTGCTGGTGTGTTCCATTTTGTCATAGGGTGCTGGCAGATTACGGGCGTCCCATAGCTGCTGCCAGGCCCCTAATCTGCCATAGGCCCCCGTACCGCCTCCGCACGCTGCTGCCAGGTTCACAGTGTGTCATGCCATGTGCCACTTTCAGGTCTCCTCACACTGCTGGTGTGTTCCATTTTGTCATAGGGTGCTGGCAGATTACAGGCCTCCCATAGCTGCTGCCAGGCCCCTAATCTGCCATGGGCCCCTGTACCGCCTCATGCTGCTGCCAGGTCCACAGTGTGTCATGCCATGTGCCACTTTCAGGTCTCCTCACACTCCTGCTGGGTTCCATTTTGTCATAGGATGCTGGCAGATTACGGGCCTCCCATAGCTGCGGCCAGGCCCCTAATCTGCCATGGGCCCCTGTACCGCCTCCTCACGCTGCTGCAAGGTCCACAGTGTGTCATGGGTCCCTGTACGGCCTCCCATTGCTGCTGTCTCCAATGCCACACTCTGCCATGTGCCACTTTCAGGTCTCCTCACACTCCTGCTGGGTTCCATTTTGTCATAGGATGCTGGCAGATTACAGGCCTCCCATAGCTGCTGCCAGGCCCCTAATCTGCCATGGGCCCCTGTACCGCCTCCTCACGCTGCTGCAAGGTCCACAGTGTGTCATGGGTCCCTGTACGGCCTCCCATTGCTGCTGTCTCCAACGCCACACTCTGCCATGTGCCACTTTCAGGTCTCCTCACACTCCTGCTGGGTTCCATTTTGTCATAGGATGCTGGCAGATTACAGGCCTCACATTGCTGCGGCCAGGCCCCTAATCTGCCATGGGCCCCTGTACCGCCTCCTCACGCTGCTGCCAGGTCCACAGTGTCTCATGGGTCCCTGTACCGCCTCCCATTGCTGCTGTCTCCATCGCCACACTCTGCCATGTGCCACTTTCAGGTCTCCTCACACTCCTGCTGGGTTCCATTTTGTCATAGGATGCTGGCAGATTACAGGCCTCCCATAGCTGCTGCCAAGCCCCTAATCTGCCATGGGCCCCTGTACCGCCTCCTCACGCTGCTGCAAGGTCCACAGTGTGTCATGGGTCCCTGTACGGCCTCCCATTGCTGCTGTCTCCAACGCCACACTCTGCCATGTGCCACTTTCAGGTCTCCTCACACTCCTGCTGGGTTCCATTTTGTCATAGGATGCTGGCAGATTACAGGCCTCACATTGCTGCGGCCAGGCCCCTAATCTGCCATGGGCCCCTGTACCGCCTCCTCACGCTGCTGCCAGGTCCACAGTGTCTCATAGGTCCCTGTACCGCCTCCCATTGCTGCTGTCTCCATCGCCACACTCTGCCATGTGCCACTTTCAGGTCTCCTCACACTCCTGCTGGGTTCCATTTTGTCATAGGATGCTGGCAGATTACAGGCCTCCCATAGCTGCTGCCAAGCCCCTAATCTGCCATGGGCCCCTGTACCGCCTCCTCACGCTGCTGCAAGGTCCACAGTGTGTCATGGGTCCCTGTACGGCCTCCCATTGCTGCTGTCTCCAACGCCACACTCTGCCATGTGCCACTTTCAGGTCTCCTCACACTCCTGCTGGGTTCCATTTTGTCTAAGGTGCTGGCAGATTACAGGCCTCCCATAGCTGCTGCCAGGCCCCTAATCTGCCATGGGCCCCTGTACCGCCTCCTCACGCTGCTGCAAGGTCCACAGTGTGTCATGGGTCCCTGTACGGCCTCCCATTGCTGCTGTCTCCAACGCCACACTCTGCCATGTGCCACTTTCAGGTCTCCTCACACTCCTGCTGGGTTCCATTTTGTCATAGGATGCTGGCAGATTACGGGCCTCCCATAGCTGCGGCCAGGCCCCTAATCTGCCATGGGCCCCTTTACCGCCTCCTCACGCTTGTGCAAGGTCCACAGTGTGTCATGGGTCCCTGTACGGCCTCCCATTGCTGCTGTCTCCAACGCCACACTCTGTCATGTGCCACTTTCAGGTCTCCTCACACTCCTGCTGGGTTCCATTTTGATATAGGATGCTGGCAGATTACAGGCCTCACATTGCTGCGGCCAGGCCCCTAATCTGCCAATGCCCCCTGTACCGCCTCCTCACGCTGCTGCCAGGTCCACAGTGTGTCATGGGTCCCTGTACCGCCTCCCATTGCTGCTGTCTCCATTGCCACACCCTGCCATGTGCCACTTTCAGGTCTCCTCACCCTCCTGCTGGGTTCAATTTTGTCATAGGATGCTGGCAGATTACAGGCCTCCCATAGCTGATGCCAGGCTCCTAATCTGCTATGGGCCCCTGTACCGCCTCCTCACGCTGCTGCAAGGTCCACAGTGTGTCATGGGTCCCTGTACGGCCTCCCATTGCTGCTGTCTCCAACGCCACACTCTGCCATGTGCCACTTTCAGGTGTCCTCACACTCCTGCTGGATTCCATTTTGTCATAGGATGCTGGCAGATTACGGGCGTCTCCCATTGCTGCGGCCAGGCCCCTAATGTGCCATGGGCCCCTGTACCGCTTCCTCATGCTGCTGCCAGGTCCACAGTGTGTCATGCCATGTGCCACTTTCAGGTGTCCTCACACTCCTGCTGGATTCCAATTTGTCATAGGATGCTGGCAGATTACGTGCGTCTCCCATTGCTGCAGCCAGGCCCCTAATGTGCCATGGGCCCCTGTACCGCCTCCTCATGCTGCTGCCAGGTCCACAGTGTGTCATGTCATGTGCCACTTTCAGGTGTCCTCACACTCCTGCTGGATTCCATTTTGTCATAGGATGCTGGCAGATTACGGGCGTCTCCCATTGCTGCGGCCAGGCCCCTAATGTGCCATGGGCCCCAGTACCGCCTCCTCATGCTGCTGCCAGGTCCACAGTGTGTCATGCCATGTGCCACTTTCAGGTGTCCTCACACTCCTGCTGGATTCCATTTTGTCATAGGATGCTGGCAGATTACGGGCGTCTCCCATTGCTGCGGCCAGGCCCCTAATGTGCCATGGGCCCTTGTACCGCCTCCTCACGCTGCTGCCAGGTCCACAGTGTGTCATGGGTCCCTGTACCGCCTCCCATTGCTGCTGTCTCCATCGCCACACTCTGCCATGTGCCACTTTCAGGTCTCCTCACTCTCCTGCTGGATTCCATTTTGTCATAGGATGCTGGCAGATTACGGGCCCCACATTGCTGCGGCCAGGCCCCTAATCTGCCATGGGCCGCTGTACCGCCTCCTCATGCTGCTGCCAGGTCCACAGTGTGTCATGCCATGTGCCACTTTCAGGTGTCCTCACACTGCTGCTTGGTTCCATTTTGTCATAGGATGCTGGCAGATTACGGGCCTCACATTGCTGCGGCCAGGCCCCTAATCTGCCATGGGCCCCTGTACCGCCTCCTCACGCTGCTGCCAGGTCCACAGTGTGTCATGGGTCCCTGTACGGCCTCCCATTGCTGCTGTCTCCATCGCCACACTCTGCCATGTGCCACTTTCAGGTCTCCTCACACTCCTGCTGGGTTCCATTTTGTCATAGGATGCTGGCAGATTACGGGCCTCCCATAGCTGCTGCCAGGCCCCTAATCTGCCATGGGCCCCTGTACCGCCTCCTCACGCTGCTGCCAGGTCCACAGTGTCTCATGGGTCCCTGTACGGCCTCCCATTGCTGCTGTCTCCATCGCCACACTCTGCCATGTGCCACTTTCAGGTCTCCTCACACTGCTGGTGTGTTCCATTTTGTCATAGGGTGCTGGCAGATTACGGGCCTCCCATAGCTGCTGCCAGGCCCCTAATCTGCCATGGGCCCCTGTACCACCTCCTCATGCTGCTGCCAGGTCCACAGTGTGTCATGCCTTGTGCCACTTTCAGGTTTCCTCACACTGCTTCTGGGTTCCATTTTGTCATAAGGTGCTGGCAGATTACGGGCCTCACATTGCTGCGGCCAGGCCCCTAATCTGCCATGGGCCCCTGTACCGCCTCCTCACGCTGCTGCCAGGTCCACAGTGACTCATGGGTCCCTGTACGGCCTCCCATTGCTGCTGTCTCAATCGCCACACTCTGCCATGTGCCACTTTCAGGTGTCCTCACACTGCTGCTGGGTTCCATTTTGTCATAGGGTGCTGGCAGATTACGGGCCTCACATTGCTGCGGCCAGGCCCCTAATCTGCCATGGGCCCCTGTACCGCCTCCTCATGCTGCTGCCAGGTCCACAGTGTCTCATGGGTCCCTGTACCGCCTCCCATTGCTGCTGTCTCCATCGCCACACTCTGCCATGTGCCACTTTCAGGTCTCCTCACACTCCTGCTGGGTTCCATTTTGTCATAGGATGCTGGCAGATTACAGGCCTCCCATAGCTGCTGCCAAGCCCCTAATCTGCCATGGGCCCCTGTACCGCCTCCTCACGCTGCTGCAAGGTCCACAGTGTGTCATGGGTCCCTGTACGGCCTCCCATTGCTGCTGTCTCCAACGCCACACTCTGCCATGTGCCACTTTCAGGTCTCCTCACACTCCTGCTGGGTTCCATTTTGTCATAGGATGCTGGCAGATTACAGGCCTCACATTGCTGCGGCCAGGCCCCTAATCTGCCATGGGCCCCTGTACCGCCTCCTCACGCTGCTGCCAGGTCCACAGTGTCTCATGGGTCCCTGTACCGCCTCCCATTGCTGCTGTCTCCATCGCCACACTCTGCCATGTGCCACTTTCAGGTCTCCTCACACTCCTGCTGGGTTCCATTTTGTCATAGGATGCTGGCAGATTACAGGCCTCCCATAGCTGCTGCCAAGCCCCTAATCTGCCATGGGCCCCTGTACCGCCTCCTCACGCTGCTGCAAGGTCCACAGTGTGTCATGGGTCCCTGTACGGCCTCCCATTGCTGCTGTCTCCAACGCCACACTCTGCCATGTGCCACTTTCAGGTCTCCTCACACTCCTGCTGGGTCCCTTTTTGTCTAAGGTGCTGGCAGATTACAGGCCTCCCATAGCTGCTGCCAGGCCCCTAATCTGCCATGGGCCCCTGTACCGCCTCCTCACGCTGCTGCAAGGTCCACAGTGTGTCATGGGTCCCTGTACGGCCTCCCATTGCTGCTGTCTCCAACGCCACACTCTGCCATGTGCCACTTTCAGGTCTCCTCACACTCCTGCTGGGTTCCATTTTGTCATAGGATGCTGGCAGATTACGGGCCTCCCATAGCTGCGGCCAGGCCCCTAATCTGCCATGGGCCCCTTTACCGCCTCCTCACGCTTGTGCAAGGTCCACAGTGTGTCATGGGTCCCTGTACGGCCTCCCATTGCTGCTGTCTCCAACGCCACACTCTGTCATGTGCCACTTTCAGGTCTCCTCACACTCCTGCTGGGTTCCATTTTGATATAGGATGCTGGCAGATTACAGGCCTCACATTGCTGCGGCCAGGCCCCTAATCTGCCAATGCCCCCTGTACCGCCTCCTCACGCTGCTGCCAGGTCCACAGTGTGTCATGGGTCCCTGTACCGCCTCCCATTGCTGCTGTCTCCATTGCCACACCCTGCCATGTGCCACTTTCAGGTCTCCTCACCCTCCTGCTGGGTTCAATTTTGTCATAGGATGCTGGCAGATTACAGGCCTCCCATAGCTGATGCCAGGCTCCTAATCTGCTATGGGCCCCTGTACCGCCTCCTCACGCTGCTGCAAGGTCCACAGTGTGTCATGGGTCCCTGTACGGCCTCCCATTGCTGCTGTCTCCAACGCCACACTCTGCCATGTGCCACTTTCAGGTGTCCTCACACTCCTGCTGGATTCCATTTTGTCATAGGATGCTGGCAGATTACGGGCGTCTCCCATTGCTGCGGCCAGGCCCCTAATGTGCCATGGGCCCCTGTACCGCCTCCTCATGCTGCTGCCAGGTCCACAGTGTGTCATGCCATGTGCCACTTTCAGGTGTCCTCACACTCCTGCTGGATTCCAATTTGTCATAGGATGCTGGCAGATTACGTGCGTCTCCCATTGCTGCAGCCAGGCCCCTAATGTGCCATGGGCCCCTGTACCGCCTCCTCATGCTGCTGCCAGGTCCACAGTGTGTCATGTCATGTGCCACTTTCAGGTGTCCTCACACTCCTGCTGGATTCCATTTTGTCATAGGATGCTGGCAGATTACGGGCGTCTCCCATTGCTGCGGCCAGGCCCCTAATGTGCCATGGGCCCCAGTACCGCCTCCTCATGCTGCTGCCAGGTCCACAGTGTGTCATGCCATGTGCCACTTTCAGGTGTCCTCACACTCCTGCTGGATTCCATTTTGTCATAGGATGCTGGCAGATTACGGGCGTCTCCCATTGCTGCGGCCAGGCCCCTAATGTGCCATGGGCCCTTGTACCGCCTCCTCACGCTGCTGCCAGGTCCACAGTGTGTCATGGGTCCCTGTACCGCCTCCCATTGCTGCTGTCTCCATCGCCACACTCTGCCATGTGCCACTTTCAGGTCTCCTCACTCTCCTGCTGGATTCCATTTTGTCATAGGATGCTGGCAGATTACGGGCCCCACATTGCTGCGGCCAGGCCCCTAATCTGCCATGGGCCGCTGTACCGCCTCCTCATGCTGCTGCCAGGTCCACAGTGTGTCATGCCATGTGCCACTTTCAGGTGTCCTCACACTGCTGCTTGGTTCCATTTTGTCATAGGATGCTGGCAGATTACGGGCCTCACATTGCTGCGGCCAGGCCCCTAATCTGCCATGGGCCCCTGTACCGCCTCCTCACGCTGCTGCCAGGTCCACAGTGTGTCATGGGTCCCTGTACGGCCTCCCATTGCTGCTGTCTCCATCGCCACACTCTGCCATGTGCCACTTTCAGGTCTCCTCACACTCCTGCTGGGTTCCATTTTGTCATAGGATGCTGGCAGATTACGGGCCCCCCATAGCTGCTGCCAGGCCCCTAATCTGCCATGGGCCCCTGTACCGCCTCCTCACGCTGCTGCCAGGTCCACAGTGTCTCATGGGTCCCTGTACGGCCTCCCATTGCTGCTGTCTCCATCGCCACACTCTGCCATGTGCCACTTTCAGGTCTCCTCACACTGCTGGTGTGTTCCATTTTGTCATAGGGTGCTGGCAGATTACGGGCCTCCCATAGCTGCTGCCAGGCCCCTAATCTGCCATGGGCCCCTGTACCACCTCCTCATGCTGCTGCCAGGTCCACAGTGTGTCATGCCTTGTGCCACTTTCAGGTTTCCTCACACTGCTTCTGGGTTCCATTTTGTCATAAGGTGCTGGCAGATTACGGGCCTCACATTGCTGCGGCCAGGCCCCTAATCTGCCATGGGCCCCTGTACCGCCTCCTCACGCTGCTGCCAGGTCCACAGTGACTCATGGGTCCCTGTACGGCCTCCCATTGCTGCTGTCTCAATCGCCACACTCTGCCATGTGCCACTTTCAGGTGTCCTCACACTGCTGCTGGGTTCCATTTTGTCATAGGGTGCTGGCAGATTACGGGCCTCACATTGCTGCGGCCAGGCCCCTAATCTGCCATGGGCCCCTGTACCGACTCCTCATGCTGTGACGTTGCAACAAGGTGGAATTCAACCCTACATATGTTAGACCGCCTTTACGAACAGCGAAAGGCCATCACCGATTTCCTGATGTTACAAGCGGATAAAGGTACTCCCCTGTGTAACTTCGATGTCAGCCATTGGCAGCTCATGCGTGACACCTGCCGCTTGCTCAGGCCCTTTGAGGAGGCCACGCTATTCGTGAGTCGGCAGGACGATGGGATGAACGACGTCATTCCTCTGTTGCACATCCTGGAATAAATGCTGTTAACAATGGCTGGTCAGGGTGCGGTAGACGTGGCGCACAGATCTCAACGCCACATGACCCCTGTGGGGGCAGGACAGGAAGAAGAGGAGGAGGTAGAGGAGGACATTGGTGCTCAGGAATTATTGAGTGAAATGGGTGGTTTTTCCACTCAGCAGACAGGAGTGGAGGAGCAGGAGCATCTGGTAGAGGAGGAGGAGGAGGAGACAGAGGACCCAGACGCACCGTGGCAGTATGCTGTGGAGGTGGAGGCAGGGAGTCCCTCGCATTCATTGGCACAAATGGCCCATAGCATGCTCGGTTGCTTGCGTAGCGACAGCCGAATAATAACCATCAGACAGAGGGATAACTTTTGGCTGTCCACCTTGTTGGACCCTCGCTACCGTTCCAAAATGGTGGCCTTTTTCACACCTGCTGAGAGGGAGGCCAAAATAAAGTACTATAAAAACCACCTATGTAGTCAGTTGGTCTCTGCCTTTCTGCGCCAACGTCCATCCTCAGACACTGTGGGCCCTGTGCGCTCGCGTTCCGCTGCCATGGCAGCAGGGGAGGGGTGGGGTGGTAGGAGCAGTGGCAGCTCCACCAGCAGCGTGGGTCCCTGTACGGCCTCCCATTGCTGCTGTCTCCATCGCCACACTCTGCCATGTGCCACTTTCAGGTCTCCTCACACTGCTGGTGGGTTCCATTTTGTCATAGGGTGCTGTATGGCCTCCCATCGCTGCTGCCTCCACCGCCACACTGTGGCTCCACACTCTGGTTTTGGCCCCGTGACTGCCCAAATGAGTGAAGTGTGCAGTGATTCTAAGAGCGATGGCATTCATCTGCATGTCATACTGACTGACAGTATTATTTCTCTTCACCAGCAGACTCCAAGGGCATTTAAATTAAAGGTACAGTGTTCTGCACTAATATAAAGGCTCTCTGAAGCCTAGAAACACCCTTTTATAAGTTAAAATCGCAGCGAATATATTCGACTCAAATCAAATTTTTTTCACGAATTCACCGAATCAGTCGAATCAAATTTTTGAATACTTCGCTCATCTCTAATTACGACTATCCCAAAACCTGGCAAAGATCCTCTAAATGTCCAGAATTATAGACCAATATCACTACTCAACACAGACATAAATTAATGCTAAAATAATAGCCCAAAGACTCCTCCCCTACCTACCTACATTAATCCACCCAGACCAAGTAGGATTCATCCCCAGTCACCAAGCTCCTGACGCAACTAGGAGAATCACATCTCTTCACCAAACAGCCCTTCATACTACTATCTTTAGACGCGGAAAAAGCATTTGAACGAATACACTGGCAGTTTATGCGTTTAACCCTACAAAAATTCGGCATCACGGATTGGTTGTTATCAGCCATCCTTTGCCTCTACTCCAATCCCTCTGCCAAAGTATTAACAGATGGAACACTATCAGATCCCTTCGACATCACAAACGGCACCAGACAAGGTTGCCCCTTATCCCCCATAATATTTACACTACTTATTGAACCCTTAGCTTCAAAACTAAGAAAAGACCCATCATTTTCAGGAATTACCCACCTCCACACAGAACACAAAATCAGTTTATTCGCAGATGACATCATACTAATGATAACCAACCCACATAAATCTCTCCAAACGATTCGTTCAATTCTCCAAAATTATTCAGAAGTTTCCTATTACAAACTTAACAAACCTAAATCCTCCATCCTAAATCTCCACACACCTATCCATACCCAAACGTCACTAGCCAAACAATTACCCTTCTCCTGGGAACAATACAACATACCCTATTTAGGAATTAAACTCACCGCAACAATAGACCAATTATACCCTGAAAATCATAAATTACTACTTGAATCTATTCCACGAAAAATCTCAGCACTCCGTACATCAACACTCTCCAAACTGGGATGAGTAGCGTCTCTGAAAATGTTAATATTACCAAAAATTTTATACGTTTCCGCACTCTCCCTATTTCCATTCCCAATAACTTCTTCTCCAAACTACAAACAGTCTTCTCTAAATTCCTCTGGAATTCTAAAAAACCCAGGTGTACTACAAATCTACTATTACGTCCAACATCCAGAGGAGGAGCAGGCCTTCCACACTTAAAATCGTACTACAATGCGACTCTTCTTGACCAAATATACTTTTGGTGGCACCCAACAAAAGAAAAATTATGGTCTACCATGGAAACACTCCCATTGCTCCCAATTTTACCTCAAAACATACTCTTCACACCGCAAATACCCAAAACCAAATACCTACTTAAACACCCTTGTATCCAAGCCTCTCTCCAAGCCTGGTACAACCTTACAACTACTACATTTGAAAATACCAAACACATACTCACCTCAATCAATATACTACACCTCATCACTCCATCCCTAACTCTATTACAATGGGAAAAATCCGGCCTAACCGACATAAAAGATCTCTACACAAAACACAATTTGGAATCATTCCAGACTATCCACGATAAATTTAATCTACCCGCAACCGAATACTTCACCTATCTGAGAATAGCTCACTGCTTACGAACAATAAATATTCCTCAGTTTATGAAAGTTCCTACCACCGCATACCAATTTTTCACAAAACAAAATATCCAGGTAAATGTATCTCTACCTTTTACACACTAATAGTAGACTCACTATTCACCCTACAATCTTCCTCTTTAACCATTTCAATACCGTGCAATTTTACACCTTCCTGCCCAGGCCATTTTTCAGGTTTCAGCGCTCTTACACTTTGAATGACAATTGCGCGGTCATACAACACTGTACCCAAACTAAAATTTTATCATTTTCTTCACACAACTAGAGCTTTCTTTTGGTGGTATTTAATCACCACTGGGGTTTTTATTTTTTGCTAAATTAACAAAAAAAGACCAAAAATTTTGAAAAAAAAACCACATTTTTCTTTGTTTCTGTTATAAAAGTTTACAAATAAATAATTTTTCTTCATAAATTTAGGCCGAGATGTATTCTGCTACATGTCTTTGGTGAAAATAACCCAAATTAGGATGTATTTTTTAGTTTGTACGAAAGTTATAGAGTTCACAAACTATGGTATAGATCTGAATATTGATCAATCCTGAAGTACTGACAGCCAATCTAATATCTTGAGGTCCAAGAATGTCAGAACAGTACAGATATCCCCCAAATGACCCCTTTTTGCAGAGTAGACAGTCCGACGTACTTCATAAGAGGCATGGCGAGTTTTTTCAAGTTGTATTTTTATGTCATAAATTTTCGGAAAATGAAAAAATTAAAAAAAAATTTCACTATTTTTTTTTTACATACTGTCACCAGTGCAGTACAGCGTCATCATATAACTGGCATGGCGGTTTACAGGGACACTGACTGGTGACAGTATGGAAAAAAAATATATATATTTTTTTTAATTTTTTTAAATTTTTTTATTATATTTAATTTTTTATTACATTTTTTTTATTTCTTTTAAGATTTTTTTTTTATATTTTACTATGACCAAAGTAGTACAATGTTACCATAGTAGCATTGTACTACTTTGGGGAAGTGATCAGTATTTTTTTTTTTTTTTTTACACAATTTGCTTATAGCAAAGAATTACTTTGCTATAAGCAAGCATTTACCTGAATGAAATCGATTCATTCAGCTTTTTTTTTCTTTTTTTTTTTTGTGCTTAGCTGTGATTTGGTCACAGCTAATCACATGACATGTGCATGTGATTAGCTGTGACCATTCACAGCTAGGCACTAGTATACAATGGATGGCATCATGAATGAAGCCATCCATTGTATACAACTGTCATGTGACCTGCTGTGATTGGTCACAGCAGGTCACATGGTACCAGCAACGGGAGCCGGTACTCGGATCTGTCATCGGCCGTGTCCGAGGTGCACGGCCCATGACAGATCCCGCTGCTGCGCCGCTCTGCATTACCGCAAACGGCGCATGTGCGGGAGCACGCCAAATGGCGTGCACCCGGAATGAAGAGGCACATCTGAAGCCGCCAAACGGCCATTGGCGGCTAATGGTTAATTAACTGTGAAAAAACGCTCCTACAGCCAATACCTCCACACTTGTGGGAAAAAACCTTCACCATCACCTATAGAGCCTCACAATGTAGTTCTCATTGGGAATCCTACCTAAAAATACTACATCAATGGTACTTAGCACCCGTTAAACTTTCACTATATTATCCACAACACTCCTCCTCCTGTTGGAGACAATGCGGAGAAATAGGATCAACGCTCCATACACTATGGACATGCAAATCACTCAAATCCTTCTGGAATAGCATCTTTCAAATGCTCTCAACATTATCTAAAACTCCAATAACCCCAAACGCTGCTCTAGCACTCCTCTATATTGGAATCAACGATTTCCCTCGAGACTCCCGTACCGTTATTATCCACACATTATCGGCAGCTAAAATAAACATAGCTAAATTATGGAACACTACTAAATCCCCTTCTCTTACTTCACTGATAACAGATCTTAACTTCCAAAACTCTTCACACAAAGCAATCAATATGCACTTATTGGGAATTTTTTAATCAAAAACATGTAGCAGAATACATTTTGGCCTAAATTTATGACAAAATTTTAGTTTTTTTGGATATTCTTTATGACCAAAATGAGAAAATATTGTTTTTTTTCAAACTTTTTTTTCTTCAAAACTTTTTCTGGTTATAGCACCAAAAATAAAAAGTGCACAGGTGATCAAATACCACCAAAAGAAAGCTCTATTTGTGTTAAAAAAGGACAAAAATTTCATTTATGTACCATATTGCATGACTGTGCAATTGTCCGTTAAACTAGCGCAGCACAGTATAGCAAAAAATGACGTAAATTGCAGTATCTATACCATAGTTTGTAGACGCTATAACTTTCACACAAAGCAATCAATATACACTTATTGGGATTTTTTTTTACCAAAAACATGTAGCAGAATACATTTTGGCCTAAATTTATAACTAACTTTGAGTTTACTATATATTTTTTATAGCTGAAAGTAAAAATATTGTTTTTCTACAAAATTTTTGGTGTTTTCTTGTTTATAAAAAGTGCACAGGTGATCAAATACCACCGAAAGAAAGCTCTATTTGTGTGAATAAAAGGACATACATTTTGTTTGGGTGCAGCATTGCATGACTGCGCAATTATCAGTTGAATTAGTGCAGCGCTGAGTAGCAAAAAGAGGCCTGGTCATTAAGGGGGGTAAATCCTCAGGAGCTCAAGTGGTTAATGTACTGAAAAAATTGATCAGGGATTGCTCCTCACCATTCCAAAAAAGGAAGCAATCATTTATATACCGTTTATATAGAATTAATTCAGGCCGATCACTGGTGTAGATGATTTCTTCTTTCCAACATGACATAAAAAGATTTGCGAGACTTGGGGCAAACTTGGCCCCATTGCTACGCCTCTGGTCTGCAAATAATACGTATCATCAAACCAGAAGTAATTTTTACTCATAGCGTAACTTAATAGGTCTAGGATAAAGCTTTTTTGCAATGATGCTAACGAGTCATCATGGGTAAGATAAAACTCTGCTGCCCGCATGCCTTCAGTGTGGTCGATATTACTGTACAAAGATGCCACATCGGCTGTAAGGAGGAATGTAGTTGGTGATAAAACAACATCTTTTATTACATTAAGAACCTGTTTAGTATCCCTTAGGTAAGATGGAGTTTGTGTTACCAGGGACTGTAAAACATAGTTGATGTATTCACCAATTTTAGAGCATGAGGAGCCTATCCTACTTACAATGGGTCTTCCAGGGGGTTTAATTGGGTCTTTATGTATTTTTGGTAATATATACAAAACAGGCAGTCTAGGTGCTGTGGGACAGAGGAATTCCTTCTCATTCCTATCAATGATCTTATCATAACCAACCTTAATGATGGCCTTCAGGAAGCATTTAAATCCTGGTAAGAGATCATTGGATAATGGGGAATAGGTGGTGGTGTCACTGAGGATATTATACACCTCCTTCATATAGTCAGTCTTATTAAGTATGACTACCCCTCCACCCTTGTCTGCCGGTCTAATGACCAAATCTTTCTTTTCCAAAATAGTTCTAATGGCATTATTAGTGGAGGAGTTGGAATGAATACTTTTAACATGTACATTATTCAAATCTCTCAAGGCCATCTCTTTAAATATACCTACATAAGAGTGTGCTTGTGGTGGAGGGTTGAACGTGGAGGCTTTCCGTAAATTCAAATGGATATAATTAGAGGTATTTTCCCGTATGATAGGATTACTTGTAAAATATATTTTAATAGATAACTTCCTAGCGAATTTCTGGATGTCCATGTAGGCCTGAAATTTGTTAAGCTGTTTTTTAGGAGCGTATTTAAGGCCTTTATCTAATAGTTTAAGTTAATTATGAGTGAGGTCAATATTGCTCAGGTTAAAGATCCCCTTACCAACTAAAATTTCCTCTTTTTCATGGTGTCCATTGATTCTCCTTCCTCCTCTCTTGCCTCTATAGTGTCGCTCCTTTTTCTTATCCTTCCCTTCCCTAAAAAATGGTTCTGAATGTGCATACCGTTATGTTGATAATGATTCTGGGTGTTATTAGTAGAGATGAGCGAATTATTCAAAAATTTGATTCGGCTGATTCGCCGAATTTGAGGAAGAAATTTGATTCGATGCGAATTTATTCGCTACGAAGTTAACTTATAAAAAGGGTTTCTAGGCTTCAGAGAGCCTTTAAATTAGTGCAGAACACTGTACCTTTAATTTAAATGCCCTTGGAGATGAGAAAGGAGAAGGAGAAGGATGAGAAGAAGGAGAAGGAGAAGGATGAGAAGAAGGAGAAGGATGAGAAGAAGGAGAAGGAGAAGGATGAGAAGAAGGAGAAGGATGAGAAGAAGGAGAAGGATGAGAAGAAGGAGAAGGAGAAGGAGAAGGATGAGAAGAAGGAGAAGGATGAGAAGATGGAGAAGGAGAAGGATGAGAAGAAGGAGAAGGAGAAGGATGAGAAGAAGGAGAAGGAGAAGGATGAGAAGAAGGAGAAGGGTGAGAAGAAGGAGAAGGATGAGAAGAAGGAGAAGGAGAAGGATGAGAAGAAGGAGAAGGAGAAGGATGAGAAGAAGGAGAAAGAGAAGGATGAGAAGAAGGAGAAGGAGAAGGATGAGAAGAAGGAGAAGGATGAGAAGAAGGAGAAGGATGAGAAGAAGGAGAAGGAGAAGGATGAGAAGAAGGAGAAGGAGAAGGATGAGAAGAAGGAGAAGGAGAAGGATGAGAAGAAGGAGAAGGAGAAGGATGAGAAGAAGGAGAAGGATGAGAAGAAGGAGAAGGATGAGAAGAAGGAGAAGGATGAGAAGAAGGAGAAGGATGAGAAGAAGGAGAAGGAGAAGGATGAGAAGAAGGAGAAGGAGAAGGATGAGAAGATGGAGAAGGAGAAGGATGAGAAGAAGGAGAAGGAGAAGGATGAGAAGAAGGAGAAGGAGAAGGATGAGAAGAAGGAGAAGGATGAGAAGAAGGAGAAGGATGAGAAGAAGGAGAAGGATGAGAAGAAGGAGAAGAAGAAGGATGAGAAGAAGGAGAAGGAGAAGGATGAGAAGAAGGAGAAGGATGAGAAGAAGGAGAAGGATGAGAAGAAGGAGAAGGATGAGAAGAAGGAGAAGGATGAGAAGAAGGAGAAGGATGAGAAGAAGGATGAGAAGAAGGATGAGAAGAAGGAGAAGGATGAGAAGAAGGATGAGAAGAAGGAGAAGGATGAGAAGAAGGATGAGAAGAAGGAGAAGGATGAGAAGAAGAAGGATGAGAAGAAGAAGAAGGATGAGAAGAAGGAGAAGGATGAGAAGAAGGAGAAGGATGAGAAGAAGGATGAGAAGAAGGAGAAGGATGAGAAGAAGGATGAGAAGAAGGAGAAGGATGAAAAGAAGGAGAAGGATGAGAAGAAGGAGAAGGATGAGAAGAAGGAGAAGGATGAGAAGATGGAGAAGGATGAGAAGAAGGAGAAGGAGAAGGATGAGAAGAAGGAGAAGGATGAGAAGAAGGAGAAGGAGAAGGATGAGAAGAAGGAGAAGGATGAGAAGAAGGAGAAGGATGAGAAGAAGGATGAGAAGAAGGAGAAGGATGAGAAGAAGGATGAGAAGAAGGAGAAGGATGAAAAGAAGGAGAAGGATGAGAAGAAGGAGAAGGATGAGAAGAAGGAGAAGGAGAAGGATGAGAAGATGGAGAAGGATGAGAAGAAGGAGAAGGAGAAGGATGAGAAGAAGGAGAAGGAGAAGGATGAGAAGAAGGAGAAGGAGAAGGATGAGAAGAAGGAGAAGGATGAGAAGAAGGAGAAGGATGAGAAGAAGGAGAAGGATGAGAAGAAGGAGAAGGATGAGAAGAAGGATGAGAAGAAGGATGTGAAGAAGGAGAAGGATGAGAAGAAGGATGAGAAGAAGGAGAAGGATGAGAAGAAGGATGAGAAGAAGGAGAAGGATGAGAAGAAGAAGGATGAGAAGAAGAAGAAGAAGGATGAGAAGAAGGAGAAGGATGAGAAGAAGGAGAAGGATGAGAAGAAGGATGAGAAGAAGGAGAAGGATGAGAAGAAGGATGAGAAGAAGGAGAAGGATGAAAAGAAGGAGAAGGATGAGAAGAAGGAGAAGGATGAGAAGAAGGAGAAGGAGAAGGATGAGAAGATGGAGAAGGATGAGAAGAAGGAGAAGGAGAAGGATGAGAAGAAGGAGAAGGAGAAGGATGAGAAGAAGGAGAAGGATGAGAAGAAGGAGAAGGAGAAGGATGAGAAGAAGGAGAAGGAGAAGGATGAGAAGAAGGAGAAGGAAAAGGATTAGAAGAAGGAGAAGGATGAGAAGAAGGAGAAGGAGAAGGATGAGAAGAAGGAGAAGGATGAGAAGAAGGAGAAGGAGAAGGATGAGAAGAAGGAGAAGGAGAAGGATGAGAAGAAGGAGAAGGAGAAGGATGAGAAGAAGGAGAAGGATGAGAAGAAGGAGAAGGAGAAGGATGAGAAGAAGGAGAAGGATGAGAAGAAGGAGAAGGATGAGAAGAAGGAGAAGGATGAGAAGAAGGAGAAGGATGAGAAGAAGGATGAGAAGAAGGAGAAGGATGAGAAGAAGAAGGATGAGAAGAAGAAGAAGGATGAGAAGAAGGAGAAGGATGAGAAGAAGAAGAAGGATGAGAAGAAGAAGAAGGATGAGAAGAAGAAGAAGGATGAGAAGAAGGAGAAGGATGAGAAGAAGAAGAAGGATGAGAAGAAGAAGAAGGATGAGAAGAAGGAGAAGGATGAGAAGAAGGAGAAGGATGAGAAGAAGAAGAAGGATGAGAAGAAGAAGAAGGATGAGAAGAAGGAGAATTCCAAGCCGGCAAAAAGTGTATCTGCAGAGCTCCGCTATTTCTTAGCGGAGCTCTGCAGATACACTTTTTGCCGGCTTGGAATTCTTCTTATTTTCATCCTACTTCTTCTTCTTCTTCATCCTCATCCTCATCCTCTTCTTCTTCTGAGGATGAGGATGAGGATGAAGAAGAAGAAGAAGAAGAAGTAGGATGAAAATAAGAAGAATTCCAAGCCGGCAAAAAGTGTATCTGCAGAGCTCCGCTAAGTGTATCTGCAGAGCTCCGCTATTTCTGACAGTTCTCTGACATTCACTCCATACAGCGGTTGAAACATTGTATCTATTTGTTTCCATAAATGGAAACAAATAGATACAATGTTTCAACCGCTGTATGGAGTGAATGTCAGAGAACTGTCAGAAATAGCGGAGCTCTGCAGATACACTTAGCGGAGCTCTGCAGATACACTTTTTGCCGGCTTGGAATTCTTCTTATTTTCATCCTACTTCTTCTTCTTCTTCTTCTTCTTCTTCTTCTTCTTCTTCATCCTCATCCTCAGAAGAAGAAGAAGAAGAAGAAGAGGATGAGGATGAGGATGAAGAAGAAGAAGAAGAAGAAGAAGTAGGATGAAAATAAGAAGAATTCCAAGCCGGCAAAAAGTGTATCTGCAGAGCTCCTCTAAGTGTATCTGCAGAATAGAGGAGCTCTGCAGATACACTTTTTGCCGGCTTGGAATTCTTCTTATTTTCATCCTACTTCTTCTTCTTCTTCATCCTCATCCTCAGAAGAAGAAGAAGAGGATGAGGATGAAGAGGAAGAAGAAGAAGAAGAAGTAGGATGAAAATAAGAAGAATTCCAAGCCGGCAAAAAGTGTATCTGCAGAGCTCCTCTATTCTGCAGATACACTTAGAGGAGCTCTGCAGATACACTTTGTGCCGGCTTGGAATTCTTCTTATTTTCATCCTACTTCTTCTTCTTCTTCTTCTTCTTCTTCATCCTCATCCTCATCCTCAGAAGAAGAAGAAGAGGATGAGGATGAAGAGGAAGAAGAAGAAGAAGAAGTAGGATGAAAATAAGAAGAATTCCAAGCCGGCAAAAAGTGTATCTGCAGAGCTCCTCTATTCTGCAGATACACTTAGAGGAGCTCTGCAGATACACTTTTTGCCGGCTTGGAATTCTTCTTATTTTCATCCTACTTCTTCTTCTTCTTCTTCTTCATCCTCATCCTCAGAAGAAGAAGAAGAGGATGAGGATGAGGATGAAGAGGAAGAAGAAGAAGAAGAAGAAGTAGGATGAAAATAAGAAGAATTCCAAGCCGGCAAAAAGTGTATCTGCAGAGCTCCTCTATTCTGCAGATACACTTAGAGGAGCTCTGCAGATACACTTTTTGCCGGCTTGGAATTATTCTTATTTTCATCCTACTTCTTCTTCTTCTTCTTCTTCTTCTTCATCCTCAGAGAGAAGAAGAGGATGAGGATGAGGATGAAGAAGAAGAAGAAGAAGTAGGATGAAAATAAGAAGAATTCCAAGCCGGCAAAAAGTGTATCTGCAGAGCTCCTCTACTTCTGACAGTTATATGTCAGAGAACTGTCAGAAATAGAGTAGCTCTGCAGATACACTTTTTGCCGGCTTGGAATTCTTCTTATTTTCATCCTACTTCTTCTTCTTCATCCTCATCCTCATCCTCTTCTTCTGAGGATGAGGATGAAGAAGAAGTAGGATGAAAATAAGAAGAATTCCAAACCGGCAAAAAGTGTATCTGCAGAGCTCCGCTAAGTGTATCTGCAGAGCTCCTCTATTTCTGACAGTTCTCTGACATTCACATTTACAGCGGTTGAAACATTGTATCTGTTTCCGAATAAAAACATCTGTATCCTAAATGGAAACAAATAGATACAATGTTTCAACCGCTGTATGGAGTGAATGTCAGAGAACTGTCAGAAATAGCGGAGCTCTGCAGATACACTTAGCGGAGCTCTGCAGATACACTTTTTGCCGGCTTGGAATTCTTCTTATTTTCATCCTACTTCTTCTTCTTCTTCTTCTTCTTCTTCTTCATCCTCATCCTCATCCTCAGAAGAAGAAGAAGAGGATGAGGATGAGGATGAAGAAGAAGAAGAAGAAGAAGAAGAAGTAGGATGAAAATAAGAAGAATTCCAAGCCGGCAAAAAGTGTATCTGCAGAGCTCCTCTAAGTGTATCTGCAGAATAGAGGAGCTCTGCAGATACACTTTTTGCCGGCTTGGAATTCTTCTTATTTTCATCCTACTTCTTCTTCTTCTTCATCCTCATCCTCAGAAGAAGAAGAAGAGGATGAGGATGAAGAGGAAGAAGAAGAAGAAGAAGTAGGATGAAAATAAGAAGAATTCCAAGCCGGCAAAAAGTGTATCTGCAGAGCTCCTCTATTCTGCAGATACACTTAGAGGAGCTCTGCAGATACACTTTGTGCCGGCTTGGAATTCTTCTTATTTTCATCCTACTTCTTCTTCTTCTTCTTCTTCTTCTTCTTCTTCTTCATCCTCATCCTCATCCTCAGAAGAAGAAGAAGAGGATGAGGATGAAGAGGAAGAAGAAGAAGAAGAAGTAGGATGAAAATAAGAAGAATTCCAAGCCGGCAAAAAGTGTATCTGCAGAGCTCCTCTATTCTGCAGATACACTTAGAGGAGCTCTGCAGATACACTTTTTGCCGGCTTGGAATTCTTCTTATTTTCATCCTACTTCTTCTTCTTCTTCTTCTTCTTCATCCTCATCCTCAGAAGAAGAAGAAGAGGATGAGGATGAGGATGAAGAGGAAGAAGAAGAAGTAGGATGAAAATAAGAAGAATTCCAAGCCGGCAAAAAGTGTATCTGCAGAGCTCCTCTATTCTGCAGATACACTTAGAGGAGCTCTGCAGATACACTTTTTGCCGGCTTGGAATTCTTCTTATTTTCATCCTACTTCTTCTTCTTCTTCTTCTTCTTCTTCATCCTCAGAAGAAGAAGAGGATGAGGATGAGGATGAAGAAGAAGAAGAAGAAGTAGGATGAAAATAAGAAGAATTCCAAGCCGGCAAAAAGTGTATCTGCAGAGCTCCTCTACTTCTGACAGTTATATGTCAGAGAACTGTCAGAAATAGAGTAGCTCTGCAGATACACTTTTTGCCGGCTTGGAATTCTTCTTATTTTCATCCTACTTCTTCTTCTTCATCCTCATCCTCTTCTTCTGAGGATGAGGATGAAGAAGAAGTAGGATGAAAATAAGAAGAATTCCAAACCGGCAAAAAGTGTATCTGCAGAGCTCCGCTAAGTGTATCTGCAGAGCTCCTCTATTTCTGACAGTTCTCTGACATTCACATTTACAGCGGTTGAAACATTGTATCTGTTTCCGAATAAAAACATCTGTATCCTAAATGGAAACAAATAGATACAACGTTTCAACCACTGTACATGTGAAGGAACTGTCAGAGAACTGTCAGAAATAGCGGAGCTCTCTGCAGGGACACTTTTGCCGGCTGATCGGGAAAAATCCGATTCGCGCACCCGAAGTAGGCTAATATTCGGATTTGACGCGAATCAAATTTTTCCTGAAATTCGAAACAAATTCCACTTCGCCTGGTTCGATTCGCTCATCTCTAGTTATTAGCCCTGGGGGTAGGGGGAGGAGCATGGTAATAGGACTCATCCTGAGGCCCCCTCCATTCTGATCTGTTAAAATCATGCTGTTCCCTTCATTGAGGTCTATTATAGGTATGTTGAGGTGGCCTCCTAGTGATACGAGGGGAATGATATTGTGTATTAGACTGGAGGTCATTTGAGCGCTAAAGTGTCCGTATCTCAGGGCAAAGAGTTAAAGCTTTTAGAGCAAATAGGAGAATGATAGAAACAAAAAGACTTGTAGACATATTTGAAGTCAAAACAGTAATTTGTTAAACATGAAATAATATTGTATGATGATTTCCTTACCTAAGATGGGAAACGTGGAACCGTCATCTGCAAAAGTATCAGAGTATAATGTCAGAGAATCATCCAATCAGAACATACAATTCAGTTATTTTTTTAATTAAAAAGAAAGGTAACTTTTTTCTATCCATGTTAGGTTTTTTTCTAAAAATCAAGAATAACAATCAGTAAATAGGGATGAAGTATGGGTGCACTGCTGTCATGGGTTCGAGGTGAAACCTGGGGGTATTAAATTTGAAGTCCTGGCAAATTTATAAATAGATTTTCCTGGTACTGCAGGTACACAGAGTACCAGTGCCCCCTCCACCTCCACATAGTACCAGTGCCCCCTCCACCACCACAGAGTACCAGTGCCCCCTCTCCCTCCACAGAGTACCAGTGCCCCTTCCACCTCCACATAGTACCAGTGCCCCCTTTCCCTCTATAGAGTACCAGTGCCCCCTCCACCTCCACAGAGTACCAGTGCCCCCTCTCCCTCCATAGAGTACCAGTGCCCCCTCTCCCTCCATAGAGTACCAGTGCCCCCTCTTCCTCTATAGAGTACCAGTGTTCCCTCTCCCTCCACAGAGTACCAGTGCCCCTTCCACTGCCACGGAGTACCAGTGCCCCCTCCACCTCCACAGAGTACCAGTGCCCCCTCTCCCTCCATAGAGTACCAGTGCCCCCTCTATCTCCACATAGTACCAGTCCCCCTCTTCCTCTATAGAGTACCAGTGTCCCCTCTCACTCCACAGAGTACCAGTGCCTCCTCTCCCTCTACAGAGTGCCAGTGCCCACTCTCCCTCTACAGAGTGCCAGTGCCCTCTCCACCTCCACAGAGTACCAGTACCCCCTCCACCTCCATAGAGTACCAGTGCCCCCTCCACCTCCACAGAGTACCAGTGCCCCCTCTCCCTCCAACGAGTACCAGTGCCCCCTCCACCTCCACAGAGTACCTGCACCCCCTCCACCTCCATAGAGTACCAGTGCCCCCTCCACCTCCACAAAGTACCAGTACCCCCTCCACCTCCACAGAGTACCTGCACCCCCTCTCCCTCCAAAGACTATCAGTGCCCCTCCACCTCTACAGAGTACCAGTGCCCACTCTCCCTCCAAAGAGTACCAGTGCCCCCTCCTCCTTCACAGAGTACCAGTGCCCCTTCCACCTCCACATAGTACCAGTGCCCCCTCTCCCTCTATAGAGTACCAGTGCTCCCTCCACCTCCACAGAGTACCAGTGCCCCCTCTCCCTCCATAGAGTACCAGAACCCCCTCTCCCTCCATAGAGTACCAGTGCCCCCTCTCCCTCCATAGAGTACCAGTGCCCCCTCTTCCTCTATAGAGTACCAGTGTCCCCTCTCCCTCCACGGAGTACCAGTGCCCCCTCCACCTCCACAGAGTACCAGTGCCCTTTCCACCTCCACAGAGTACCAGTGCCCCCTCCACCTCCACAGAGTACCAGTGCCCCCTCCACCTCCACAGAGTACCAGTGCCCCCCCATCTCCACATAGTATCAGTTTCCCCTCTTCCTCTATAGAGTACCAGTGTCCCCTCTCACTCCACAGAGTACCAGTGCCCCCTCTACCTCTACAGAGTGCCAGTGCCCACTCCACCTCCACAGAGTACCAGTGCCCCCTCTCCCTCTACAGAGTACCAGTGCCCCCTCCACCTCCACAAAGTACCAGCACCCCCTCCACCTCCACAGAGTACCTGCACCCCCTCTCCCTCCAAAGACTATCAGTGCCCCTCCACCTCCACAGAGTACCAGTGCCCCCTCTCCCTCCAAAGAGTACCAGTGCCCCCTCCTCCTCCACAGAGTACCAGTGCCCTCTCCACCTCTACAGAGTACCAGTGCCCCCTCTCCCTGCAAAGAGTACCAGTGCCCCCTCCACCTCCACAGAGTACCAGTGCCCCCTCCACCTCCACAGAGTACCAGTGCCTGCTCCACCTCCACAAAGTACCAGCGCCCCCTCCACCTCCACAGAGTACCAGCACCCCCTCTCCCTCCAAAGACTACCAGTGCCCGCTCCACCTCCACAGAGTAACAGTGCCTCCTCTCCCTCCAAAGAGTAACAGTGCCCCCTCCTCCTCCACAGAGTATCAGTGCCCCATCCACAGAGTACCAGTGCACCCTCTCCCTCCAAAGAGTACCAGTGCCCCCTCCTCCTCCACAGAGTACCAGTGCCCCCTCCACCTCTACAGAGTACCAGTGCCCCCTCTACCTCCACAGAGAACCAATGCCCCCTCTCCATCCACAGACTATTAGTGCCCCCTGTCTATCCAAAGCATACCTGTGCTCCTCCTTTCCTTCCACAGAGTATCAGTACCCCCTCTCCCTCTATAATATACCAATGGCCAGTCACGGTATGGGAGCCTGCCAATTATTAATCCCCTTATTAATGCCTTGTATCACATGCCCTCAGAGTCCTGCTCTGTATTGTTCCAATTGTCCACTGTGTCACTAGGCCAAATGGCCTAATTCAATGGCCTAATTAAATTACTCTGGGCCCCCCTCCCTGCCGGCCAGCTGGCTGGGAGCTCTCCACACACCTCCCAACTTGCCTTTCATCTATGCAGACATCATCCCTGCACCCCAGGATGTCCCTGTCACCAGCCTGATTCTCCCTGGGGTCTAGTATTCCCTTCCCCCCTCCCGGTTGCGAAGGCAACTGGGGAACGTCCTGCAGCAGTTTAAGAGGCTGATGCTAGGTGCTCCGTTTTCATTCCGTTGTGAAGTCATCAAAGGATCTCAAGCTCCGGCGAGACCTTTGTGACTAGACTCTGCAAGCCTAACCCAGGCCTCACAGAGACCTCACAGGAAGGAAGAGACAACCAGAGAAAGCCTTCCTGCGATTGTGAGAGGCCCCACAGAAGGGGGAGAGACTACAGCAGCCTGCCTGCCAGAGCCAGAGGTCTGATCCGGACTCCACAGGTACCTGCGTTCTGCTTCTACCCCTGGGAGACCAGGCACCCTGTTGGATCCGTGAGTATCTGCTTCCCCACTGTGTTACCTGAACTGTTGCGGTGGTGACTCCTCGCACCCCCTCCTGTGTCGGACTACCCCTGTTACAGGGACACCCCCTTGGCTCTCCTAGTAGACTATAAGTGGGTGGGGCCCCCTCATTACCCTTTAGTGGCAAATCCACCCTCTCTGCCACCCCCCTCATATTGAAGGACTGCCGTCTGTTTGTCTCAATAAAGCTTTGTGCGTCTGCCATCCACTCTGTGTGTTCTGTCCTTCCTTTCCTTTGTCACAGGCCCCCCTTCTCCTTCCACAGCATACCAGTGTTACTTCTCTCCCTCCACAGAACACCAGTGCCCTCCCTTAACTGGGCATGACAGCCGGGTGCCCAGTTCGCATGCGCGAGAAGCGGTGTGATTTGTGCCCTTCTCTCCCCAAACTGAGGACTGGGTGTTCCCTTCCCCCCGACAGAGCACCAATGCCCCCTCTCCATTGACCACAGACGTTGACCATCTAAAATCCCAAGTCTTGGCTTGAAACCTGATTATACATCCACAGACTTTACAAACTGGAATTACCAAAGAAACATTCACTGTATAACCATTCATAATTCTATTTTTATCCAGTTGTAACTTAACATTTCATCACATTATGTTTTGCTTGGTTTTAGATGGTGTAAATAAAGTATAACATTTCTTTTTAAGATATGCATACTCTCTCCTCTTGTACCTTTTGATTATACTGTATGTGTCGGTGAAAGTCCCTTTTACATTGTATTTTTAAAACTCATTAACCTTTAACATCTGACATTTTTTCTTTCTACTGGTAGGCAGGTGCAGTTTACCCTCCATTCTGCAGATGGTGCTGTGCTGCTGACCTCTGTGCAGAGGAAATGGAGGGTGAGAGGAACACAGTTCTGCTCTGGTAATGTAAGCCCTATTAGAGTGACAACATTAGTGCCAGAACTATTCCAATGTGCCACTAACATTGCTGAGATCTTCTGAACCTGTGTTGCCTGTTGTGTTGCCTTCACAGGCTAATTGAATTAAAGTTACTTATATGGACATGTAGTGTACCACGGCCATCTAGTGGCAGACATGTATGGCAGTTCTCCTCTGGATATGTAAGCTCTCAGACAGGAAGTGACTCTTGGTTTAGGAAGCTCGTCAGCCATTTTAGACTTCTATTCACTGGGGATGCAGTGTGCTTGCTTCTCTCCCAAGGGGCTTGAGACATCATCACCTTTTCACCTATAAAATAAAGTTGGATTCTTTGGTAGACAACACAAGCAGTGGGCTTCTGTTTGCTGGAGATTCTGACAAGGGTTTAGCTGTCCGTTTAGAGCCACACATAGTCAGTGTTTTGAGAACGGAATAGTGAAAAGGTGAAGCGCAACAAGCCTGGAGATAGGAGTCACTGCACAGGCAGTGAAAAGGTGAAGCGCAACAAGCCTGCAGATAGGAGTCACTGCACAGACAGAATGAGTCTAAGATCAGGAAGACAGTATAAGGCTGAAGATCAGTCACCCGGGACACATCAAGGCAGGGAGAGCATGCCAAGTGTCCAGCAAGATGATGCACGCTCACTCTCGTCTAGATCAGCAAGGTCCAGTCAGATTTCATCAGCAAGTGCCCTTTTAGCCAGAGCTTGCGCCAAAGCAGAGGCAGCTCGTATTCAGCTAGAATTTGCTGAGAAAGAGGCTGCCATTATAAAAGAAAAATCAGAACAAGAAGCAAAGTTGCATATTCTTCAGCGTCAGTGTGCAGCCACCGCCACTGCAGCAGAGGCCGCAGCTTATGCCGAAATGGAACGGTCTGGAAGTGGGTCTATCCACGAAGGCCCATATGTGCCTGAGAAACCCCTCTCCTCAGTAGATCGCACAAGGGAGTATGTCCAAGAACATTCAAGCAGCAATGCAACAAAACAGTTCCCTAATCCAGAGTCAGCTGAATCTAAACCAAGACCAGCAGAATCCCTGAGTGTACAAAAACAAACCAATCCAGAATCAGCTGAATCTTAACCAACACCAGCAGAACCCCTGAGCGTACAAAAACAAACCGATGAGGCCAGCAGTACCAGAGCGATTAAAAATGAATCCTTACTACAGCAATCCAAACACCAGAGTACACAAGATGTCACTAAATATCTTATCCGTAAAGAAATGGTTAATTCGGGCTTTCTCAAGTTTGATGACTGCCCTGAGAATTACTGGGCATGGAAGTCTTCTTTTCTGTATGCAGTCAAAGACTTAGGCTTATCAGCAGCCGAGATGCTGGACCTGATGATAAAATGGCTTGGGACGGAGTCAGCAGAACATGCAAGAAGGATGCGTAGGGTACATATATTTAACCCTCCAGCAGGACTTGATATGGCCTGGCAAAGGCTAGAGGAAAGATATGGATCACCAGAGGCAATTGAAGGTGCTCTAATGAAAAGACTTGAGTCTTTTCCCAAGCTAAACAGCAAAGACAACTTGAAACTGCAAGAGCTGGGTGATATTCTTTGGGAAGTCCAGTGTGCCAAAGAAGAAGGCTATTTAAGAGGACTTGCACATTTAGATACCGCCAGCGGTACTAAGCCAATAGTGGAGAAACTACCTCACAACCTGCAAGAAAAATGGGTGAGTGTTGGAGCCAAATACAAAGAAGAATATGATGTCCCCTTCCCCCCTTTCTTTGTGTTTTCTAGATTTGTACAGCAGCAAGCAAGGATCCGGTGTGATCCCAGCTTTTCCTTCATCACCAGCAGTCAACTGCCAAAGGCAGAAAAGCCACTTAGATCCTACAATAGGACTTCAGTGATCGCCCACAAGACAACGGTTCCCTCTGAGGACCCAGGCTGTCCAAGAAGCTACAAGGTAAACACCTTTGAAGGTCCTGACAGACTTTGTCCACTTCATAAAAAGCCCCATCCTCTAAACAAGTGCAAAGGGTTCAAAAGTAAACCCATCAAGGAAAGGATAGCCTTTCTTAGACAAAACGGCATCTGCTTCAAGTGTTGTGGATCCACTAAGCATGTAGCAAAAGACTGCAAAATACAAGCGGATTGCTCAGAATGTGGCAGTAACAGACACATCACAGCTTTACACCCTGATACATTGCATCAACCACTAGAGGACGCTGAAGAGCAGAAAGATGAGGGCAGGGAGCAAAAGGATAATTCAGCTACCCCAGTAATGTCCAAATGCACTGAAATCTGTGGCGACAGTACAAGTCCACGCTCATGTGCCAAGATCTGCCTAGCAACAGTGTACCCCACAGGGAAAAAGGCAGTTAAGATGTATGTAGTTCTTGATGAACAGAGTAACAGGTCACTGGCAAGGTCAGACTTTTTCGATGCCTTCAACATTACATCAAGTGCTATCCCATACACCCTAAAGACATGTGCAGGAATGATAGAAACTTCAGGAAGAAGAGCTACTGACTTTACTATTGAGTCTCTTGACAAGAGAGTCCATCTCTCACTTCCCATTTTGATAGAGTGTGATATGATCCCGGATGATAAAACAGAGATCCCTTCACCAGAAGTAGCCCGTCATCATCCTCATCTCAATTCAATATCTCACCTTATTCCAGCTATCCAGACAGATGCCTCTATTCTTCTACTTCTTGGGATAGACATTCTACAAGTACATAAGGTACGTCAACAAATTAATGGGCCCTTTAATGCCCCCTATGCCCAAAGACTTGACCTAGGGTGGGTCATAGTAGGAGAAGTTTGTCTAGGAGCAGTACATCGGCCTGACAGTGTCAATACGTCAAAGACATCCGTGCTACTGAATGGACGCACATCCCTTCTAAGTCCATGCCAAAACAGCTTTGTTGTGAAAGAAACCCTTAACATCCCAAAACCATACTGTGACTTTCCTTCTAGTTACAATAGAGACATTAGTAGTGGAATGGAGTCTGACACTTTAGGGAACTCAGTATTCCAGAGAACAAAAGATGACGACAAACAAGCAATGTCTATAGATGATCAAGCTTTTCTCCATATCATGGATAAAGAGACTTTCCAAGATGAAAACAACAATTGGGTAGCTCCCTTACCCTTTCGCACACCAAGGTGTTACTTACCCAGTAACAGAGAGCAGGCCATGAAGCGCCTGAACACACTATGTAAAACCTTGCAAAGAAAACCTGAAGTGAAAAAAGACTTTACAGAATTCATCAAAAGGATGCTTGATAATAATCATGCTGAAGTAGCACCGTCACTGGATGAAGGTAAAGAACACTGGTATCTGCCAATGTTTGGCGTTTACCATCCACACAAGCCAGATCAAATAAGAGTTGTGTTCGATTCCAGTGCTCAACATGGAGGTGTTTCATTGAATGATGTACTACTGAGTGGCCCAGATCTAAATAACACACTTCTGGGTGTCCTCTTACGCTTCAGGAAAGAGCCTATTGCTTTCACAGGTGATGTGCAACAGATGTTTTATTGTTTCCTAATGAGAGAGGACCATCGTGACTACCTGGGTTTCCTGTGGTACAAGGATAATGACATAGCTAAAGAGGTGACAGAGTACAGAATGAGAGTACATGTTTTTGGTAACAGCCGTCTCCTGCTGTTGCCATATACTGCATGCGCAAAGCTGCCCAGAAAGGTGCAGAATGTTATGGTCAAGATGCCAAACACTTTGTGATGAGACATTTCTATGTAGATGATGGACTTGCTTCAGCTAACACACCTGAAGGAGCAGTTGACATTCTCAACAAAGCAAAACAGATGCTGGCGGAGTCTAATCTGCGACTACATAAGATTGCCTCCAACAGCAAACAAGTCATGGAAGCTTTCACCGCAGAAGATAGAGCTAAAGATCTCAAAGACCTGTGCCTGGGAACAGACACCCTTCCTTTTCAGAAGAGTTTAGGCCTAAGCTGGGATCTAGATAAAGACTGCTTTGTGTTTCAGGTTTCTTTAGCAGAAAAGCCATTCACAAGAAGAGGGATCCTATCCACTGTGAACAGTCTCTATGATCCTCTCGGGTTTGTAGCACCAGTCACCATAAAAGGTAAGGCCTTAGTTCGTGAACTGTCAAGTGGAGAAAGTGAGTGGGATGACTTACTTCCACAAGAGAGACTCCATGAGTGGGTCCAATGGACAGAGTCTTTACAAGCTTTACAATGTCTACAAATATCCAGATGTTATGTTCCTGTTTCATTGTCACAGGCCTGCAAGAGAGAACTGTACATCTTTTCAGATGCCTCTGTTATAGCAATAGGTGCAGTCGCTTACTTGAAGGTAAGTGATGCAGGAAATGTCTGTCATGTTGGATTCGTAATGGGAAAATCCAAACTGAGCCCTAGGCCGGCACATACAATTCCACGCCTAGAGTTATGTGCAGCTGTACTAGCGGTTGAACTGTATGAGCTAGTGAGAGACGAGATAGACCTGAGCCTAGATGCTGTGAAATTCTTTACAGACAGTAAAACAGTTTTAGGCTATATCTGCAACACTACAAAGAGATTCTTCTTGTATGTCTCCAATCGGGTGAATAGGATCAGACAAACAACCTGTCCAGAGCAGTGGTTCTACTTACCCTCAGAACAAAATCCTGCAGATTATGCTACCAGGCCTACACAGATAGCTTGCCTTCAGAACTCTATATGGTTCTCAGGTCCACCTTTTCTGTGTCAGACAGCTGTAGATAATCCTGATTACAACAATGTTTATCCTTTAGTGGATCCTGAAGCTGATCCTGAAATTAGGTCAGAAGTAGTAAACTTCAGTACTAATGTCAGGGATCCCCTCGATCCCCGCCGCGTTGGTCCCGGCGCAGGCGCAGTATGCCGCCCGGCGCAGGGACTCGAGCACTGGTTCCGGGCCGGCCGCGGCGTTCGAGTTCGCGCATGCGCAGTAGAAGCCGCGGCCGCCCGCTGGGCACCAATGGCAGCGCAGGGCGGGATATTTAAACGACCCTGAGCTGTCATTCAGTGCCTTCTGGTCTTTCCTGCATTCTGAACCCTGTGAACCTGTACCCTGTAAGTTATTGACCCGGATTGTACCTGACCTTGCTGTTTTCGCCTATTCTGACCCTTGCTTTGCCTGACCTCTCTCCTGAATGCCCCCTATTGGATTTGACCTGCTGTTACTGACCTGGCGTGTGACCCGACCATTCTATGCCCGCTGCCTTGTACCTTGCCGCCCTCTCTGTTACCGACCCGGCCCGTCTGACCCTGCTCATCCATCCATCCATCCCGTGCAGTGGGGTCTTCTGACCTCCTCACATCAGACTCTTCCCCGTGGGAGCCCCTTGCGCATACTACTACCACTGACGGACGCACCCGGTAGTCACGACCTGGTCTCAGGGAGCTCCAAGTCCATCCCCACCATCAGGGGCCCTGGTGAACAAGCACCCTGGGACTTAGACTCCGTGCGCTGGGGACGCCTATTCAGTGGAGTGCTAGTAGTACCGCCGGGCGGTCCCTTACAGTACCAGAAGGCCATGACTGAGTCTAGAGGAGGTCCCTCGCCACTGGAGGAAATCTGCAGGCACCTGTCCAATTTGACACAGGCCGTATCGGCCCTGCAGGATAGATGTCAGCAGATTGAAACTCAATTCCAGGCCTGCACTATATCTGTTCCTGCCCCACAGGCCGCGGTCCCCACATCTCCAGCTGTAGCAGCCCCTGTGCTGGTGTCTGGAGCATCCGCATCACTCCCGGCGGCCGACCCCCGAGTACCCTTACCAGAACGTTTCCACGGGGACCGCACTCGGTTCAGATCATTCCGCGAGTCCTGCCTCCTCTATTTTGAGCTACAACCCCGAACCTTCGTGACTGAATCCGTGAAGGTGGGGTTCGTCATATCCCTCCTGCAGGGCGAACCCCAAGACTGGGCCCATCGATTACGGGGAAAAAATGACCCTCACCTTGTTTCGGTTGACAGTTTTTTTGATGCTATGGCCATCCTTTATGATGACCCGCAGCGGGCAGCTTCTGCTGAAGCTACTCTGTACACACTCCGGCAAGGCCGCCGAGCGGCGGAGGAGTACGCATCTGAATTTAGGCGGTGGATGGGGGATACTCGCTGGAACGAGTTCGCACTCCTGCATCAGTTCCGTGTTGGCCTATCAGACGGCCTGAAAGACGAGCTCGCCCGGGTGGAGGTACCTGAGACTTTAGAGGACCTAATAGCACTGACCATCAAAATTGACCGTAGACTGCGGGAACGCAGGTTTGAGAGGTCCGGCCAGGGTCATGGAAATCCCTGGGGATCATTTCAGGGTCCCAGTCAAACACCTAGGCCAGTCATCCAAAACCGGCCACCTGGAGACAACCCCGAACCCATGCAGCTCGGCCTGGCACGGCCTAAACTATCCCCAGAGGAACATCTGCGCAGACGATCCCAGAACCTGTGTCTCTATTGTGGAGAAGCTGGTCATATGGCGCGTTCCTGCCCACAGAAACTGAGTAAGTGCACCTCTTCTTCCTTATCCCTTGGCAATGTTGGTCCATCCCAATACTTAGTGGTACCCCTTTCCTTTCAGCTTCCAGAAAGGACCGTGGAAGTATCGGCCATAATTGACTCTGGGGCATGCAGCTGCTTCGTGGATATTAATTTTGCTCACCAGCAGGGTATTCCCCTTCAATTGAAACAGAAGGGGTTCAATATTTATTTGGCCGACGGCTCCCGAATAAAATCGGGGGTAGTGAACCAGGAAACCCCCTCCATCACCACTGTCATTGCCGGCCAGCACCAGGAACTCCTCCGCCTGGATGCTATAGCTTCACCCCTCTTCCCAGTCATTCTGGGGCTCCCATGGTTACGGGCCCATAACCCCCAGATTGACTGGGAGACCGGAGTAATCACGTTCCCTTCCCCATACTGTCGGATATACTGCCGCACTTCGGGCCCGGGGACCCCCCAAATCCTCCTATGCTCTGAGGGGGAAGCTGAATTAAAACAAGTAATCCCTGCGGCCTACCATGGGTTTCTAGATGTGTTCAGCAAACGGGGAGCTGATACGCTACCCCCCCACCGCCCTTATGACTGCCCCATTGACCTGTTACCCGGCTCAGAAATTCCTTTTGGGCGAATCTTCCCCCTTTCAGAGCCCGAATTGGGGGCCCTTAAGGAATATATCGAGGACAGCCTCCAGAAGGGGTTCATCCGCCACTCCACTTCACCGGCGGGGGCGGGGATCTTCTTTGTTGAAAAAAAGGACAAAACCTTAAGGCCATGTATCGATTACAGGGAATTGAACAGGGTCACGATAAAAAACCGTTACCCACTACCGTTAGTACCTGAGCTGTTCCAAAGTTTAAAGTCAGCAGTAGTTTTTACCAAGCTGGATCTGAGGGGGGCGTACAACTTGATTCGCATAAGGGAGGGGGACGAGTGGAAGACGGCCTTCCGCACCCGCTTCGGTCATTTTGAATATCTGGTCATGCCATTCGGGTTGTGTAATGCTCCGGCCACGTTTCAACATTTTGTAAATGATATTTTTAGGGACTTCCTGGATGTCTTTGTGATCGTTTATTTAGACGACATTCTGATTTTTTCCCCGTCTCTGGGGGAACACAGATTACATGTAGCAAAAGTATTGGGGCGGTTGCGGCAGCATGGGTTGTACGCCAAGGCAGAAAAATGTTGTTTTGAACAATCCAGCATTGCCTTCTTGGGCCTGATTATCTCCACCGCGGGGGTCGCGATGGATCCCCAGAAGGTCGCTGCAATACTGGATTGGCCTGAACCCACAGACAGGAAAGGCGTCCAGCGATTCATCGGCTTTGCAAATTTTTACCGGAAGTTCATCAAGAACTTCTCGGGTCTGGTCTGCCCCATTACTCAGTTAACCAAGCTGGGAACCCGATTCAGATGGACACCAGAAGCGCAGGGAGCTTTCGAAGTCTTAAAGAAGCTGTTCACTTCGGCACCCATTTTGGGTCACCCAGACGCCGCTCTGCCCTATATCGTGGAGGTAGATGCATCGGAGAATGCGGTAGGCTCCATCCTCTCCCAACAAAAAGGCACCAAGGAACTGCTCCACCCGGTAGCGTTCTTCTCACGGAAGCTGACCCCAGCGGAGAGGAACTATGATATCGGTGACCGTGAGCTACTAGCGATCAAAACGGCGTTAGAGGAATGGAGGTACCTGCTGGAAGGTGCGGTGCACCCCATCTTAATATTCACTGACCATAAGAACTTAGAGTATCTGAGAACTGCCAAGAGTCTACGCCCGCGACAGGCGAGATGGGCACTGTTCTTTTCAAGATTCAACTTCCATATTACGTACCGGCCGGGATCTAAGAACACTAAGCCGGATGCGTTATCACGGATGTACGAAGACGCCAAGGAGACCCCAGTACCTGACACCATCCTGTCCTCAGGTAACTTCTTGGTTCTTCAGTCGGACCTTCGTTCCAGGCTAATGGAGGCATCCACAAACTTCTCTACCCCAGGCGGAGGGCCGCTCCAGAACAAGGGGGGACTCCTATGGAGGGAAGATCGAATTGTGGTGCCAGAAGAAGCTCGAACCCTGGTCTTGGGGCATTGCCACGACCACCCAATGGCGGGGCACTTTGGCCCAGAAAAGACCCTGGATCTCCTCCGACGCTCATTCTGGTGGCCAGACATGGCTAAAGATTGTAAGGGCTATGTCAGGTCCTGTGTCACCTGCCAGAAGAACAAGCCCTCAAGAAACAAGGTTTGGGGTCTGTTGCGACCCTTACCTATTCCTGAACGGCCTTGGCAAAAGATCTCACTAGACTTTATAGTCGAGCTTCCGCCATCCCGAGACCACACGGCAATCCTGGTAGTCGTGGACCGCTTGTCCAAGATGGCCCACTTCATCCCGTTGAAGAAGACCCCCTCGGCGGCCGAGACCGCGCGAGTCTTCATTCGTGAGGTAGTCAGGTTGCATGGGGTCCCCGAAGACATTGTCTCGGACCGAGGGGTCCAGTTCACGTCCAGATTCTGGAGAGCACTGTGCAAGGCCCTGGACATCAAATTATCTCTCTCTTCTGCGTTCCACCCTCAAACTAACGGTCAAACCGAAAGGACCAATCAGACCTTACCAGAGCAATAGGACCTATATCAGAGCAATACCTGAGATGCTATACCTCGTTTACTCAAGATGACTGGCTGCCACTTCTTCCTTTAGCGGAATTTGCGTATAACAACGCCCGCCACTCAGCAACAGGGCAGTCCCCGTTCTTCGCCAACTATGGCTTTCACCCAGTCTTCCTCCCGGATTTGGTATCGGAATGCCCAGTACCAGCAACACAAGATGTGGTAACGTTCTTCGCCGCGAACAATAAGAAGCTTCAAGTGGCCATCAGTCGTGCCCAGGAAGACTACAGGAAAGCATCCAACAGGAAACGGAGAGGCGATCTGGTATTGCGGCCTGGGGAGAAGGTTTGGCTGGCGACGTCCAATCTAAAGATGCTTTGCCCGTCAAAGAAATTGGGACCCAAATTTATAGGCCCCTTCTGCATTAAACGAATGGTTAACGAAGTAGCCTATGAACTCGCCCTCCCTGACACGCTCAAGATCCACCCGGTCTTTCATGTGTCCCTTCTGAAGCCTGTGGTCCCAGATGCCTTCCCTGACCGGGAATCTAGACCCCCGGAAGCGGTAACGGTCGAAGGAGAAGAAGAGTTCGAGGTTGAAACAATCCTGAAGTGTCGAAGGAGGGGAGGCCAGACCCAATTCCTTATCAAATGGAAGGGCTATGGTCCTGAGGACAATTCTTGGGAACCAGCCCATAATGTCCATGCACCCAGACTTGTCCGGAGGTTCTTTCGCGATCACCCGTGGTGGAGAGATCGGGTGGGCATCCGGAGGTTGCCCGTAGGGGGGGGGCAATGTCAGGGATCCCCTCGATCCCCGCCGCGTTGGTCCCGGCGCAGGCGCAGTATGCCGCCCGGCGCAGGGACTCGAGCACTGGTTCCGGGCCGGCCGCGGCGTTCGAGTTCGCGCATGCGCAGTAGAAGCCGCGGCCGCCCGCTGGGCACCAATGGCAGCGCAGGGCGGGATATTTAAACGACCCTGAGCTGTCATTCAGTGCCTTCTGGTCTTTCCTGCATTCTGAACCCTGTGAACCTGTACCCTGTAAGTTATTGACCCGGATTGTACCTGACCTTGCTGTTTTCGCCTATTCTGACCCTTGCTTTGCCTGACCTCTCTCCTGAATGCCCCCTATTGGATTTGACCTGCTGTTACTGACCTGGCGTGTGACCCGACCATTCTATGCCCGCTGCCTTGTACCTTGCCGCCCTCTCTGTTACCGACCCGGCCCGTCTGACCCTGCTCATCCATCCATCCATCCCGTGCAGTGGGGTCTTCTGACCTCCTCACATCAGACTCTTCCCCGTGGGAGCCCCTTGCGCATACTACTACCACTGACGGACGCACCCGGTAGTCACGACCTGGTCTCAGGGAGCTCCAAGTCCATCCCCACCATCAGGGGCCCTGGTGAACAAGCACCCTGGGACTTAGACTCCGTGCGCTGGGGACGCCTATTCAGTGGAGTGCTAGTAGTACCGCCGGGCGGTCCCTTACAACTAAAGCCTTTGACACCAGACTACGGCCGCATTGTTTCGAAAGATTTTCCAACTGGAAGAGACTAAGCAGGGTTATAGCAAAATTAATTCATGCTGCCAAAAGCTTCCAAAAGAAAACTAATGATGATCAACCTGGAAGCTGGGGAGTTTTCCACGAAAGAGTCAGTTTAGAAGAACTTTCACAGGCCAAAACAGTTATAATTTCTTCTGTACAACACGCATGTTTCAGACAAGAATATGACTGTATTGAACAACAAAGGACACTTCCAAAACAAAGCCGTCTTACAAAACTGAGTCCCTTTGTAGATCAAGATGGACTATTGAGAGTAGGTGGCCGTTTATCCTTTACCACGTTGTCAGATGCGGAGAAGCATCCTGTCATCATTCCTCATGATCATCACATTGCTACATTGATCGTAAGATATTATCACAACCAGATAGTTCACCAAGGGCGCCACATAACGGAAGGTGCAATCAGAGCTGCAGGTTTCTGGATTCTTGGTGGAAAACGTCTAGTGTCTGCAATCATTCACAAATGTGTCGTTTGCCGTAAGCTCAGAGGGAGATTGGAAAGCCAAAAGATGGCAGAGTTGCCAAAAGATAGAGTCAATCCTGAACCTCCCTTCACTAGTGTGGGTGTTGATGTGTTTGGCCCCTGGGCAGTTGTAACACAACGAACTAGAGGAGGCAGTGCTGACAGTAAACGCTGGGCTGTTCTTTTCACATGTCTTTCTACAAGAGCAGTGCATATAGAATTGGTTGAGTCCATGTCAGCATCCAGTTTCATTAACGCTCTAAGAAGAATATTTTCTGTTCGTGGTCCAGCTAAGTTGATTCGCTCTGATAGAGGTACTAACTTTGTAGGAGCATGCAAAGAGCTGCATATATGCTCAAATGATACAGAACTTCTAGACTATCTTCAAGACAAAGGATGCACATGGATCTTTAACACTCCACACTCATCTCACATGGGAGGTGCTTGGGAGAGATTAATAGGTGTAGCTAGGCGCATTTTAGATGCAATGTTACTCCAAGCAAAACCTACTCGTTTGACTCATGAGACTTTGAGTACTTTCATGGCAGAAGTTATGGCTATCATTAATGCAAGACCTTTGGTACCACTATCTACAGATCCTGATAATCCTACAGTTCTTACGCCTGCCATGCTCTTGACCCAAAAGGTAGACTCTTTATCGGCCCCTTGTGGGGACTTTAGTACAACAGAACTTCATGTAAAGCAATGGAAACAAGTCCAATGCCTGGCTGATACGTTTTGGAAGAGATGGAGGAGAGAATACCTGTGTACCTTACAAAGTCGCAAGAAATGGACTGAGACCAGTCCCAACGTCAAAGATGGAAATGTTGTTTTATTGAAAGATTGTCAAGAAAGCAGAAACAACTGGCCTGTGGGAATTGTCACAAATACATTGCCAAGTAAAGATGGTAATGTCAGAAAGGTTGAAGTCAAAGTGACAAAACAAGGGACTGCTAAAGTGTATATTAGACCAGTTTCAGATGTCATTGTTCTCCTTTGAATAGCATTTCTGTTGTGTAGTTGGCACAATACATAGCAGAGAGCTCCTCACTGATAGCGTTCAGGCGAGACATTCGCCATTGAGTTAAATTCCATCCTGTGGATTACAATTGGGGTTGGAGATAGTTTGGCCTTGGGCGGCTACTCCAATCCGAAGATGGGTTTATGGACTATACTATTTCTTCATGTGGGCCATAAGCTTGAAGTACCATAGCCAAAAGACCCTGATATGTTGTGGACTCATGTTTTAGTTTATGTTACCAATCTAGGCCAGAATGTATTTTCTTATGTGTTTTCCCTGTACAGTAGATATGCATGGGCAGTGATATAATATATGATATCAGGCAGGGAGTGTGTTGCCTTCACAGGCTAATTGAATTAAAGTTACTTATATGGACATGTAGTGTACCACGGCCATCTAGTGGCAGACATGTATGGCAGTTCTCCTCTGGATATGTAAGCTCTCAGACAGGAAGTGACTCTTGGTTTAGGAAGCTCGTCAGCCATTTTAGACTTCTATTCACTGGGGATGCAGTGTGCTTGCTTCTCTCCCAAGGGGCTTGAGACATCATCACCTTTTCACCTATAAAATAAAGTTGGATTCTTTGGTAGACAACACAAGCAGTGGGCTTCTGTTTGCTGGAGATTCTGACAAGGGTTTAGCTGTCCATTTAGAGCAACACATAGTCAGTGTTTTGAGAACGGAATACCTGTATTACTGAGATGCTGATAACAAATTATTTTGGAACCATTTAGCCAAGTGCCTGCTGCTATTCCCCATTTGTTATTTTTTACCTTCACTTAACCAAATAATAATTGTACCACTTTACTGGATCTCTGTGTGCCATTATTACATATTGGGTACCATCTAATTGGCCCCGCCCACACAATGACTACCAATGCTGACCTTTTATTCCTTCCACTGACCACCAACATTGAGCATGTTTTCTTCTTGTTGACCAAAGTCCATCTTTTCCTCCTGCTGAACTGCAACATAAGGGGTACTGCGACACATACCGTATTTTTCGCCGTATAAGATGCACTTTTTCTTCCCCAAAACTGGGGGGGGAATGTCAGTGCGTCTTATAAGGCGAATATGGAGCGGCCGGTCCGGTATTTCCACCGCGGCCGTGTCAGAATACCGGGCCGGCCGCTCAGATCTGCAGCGGGACCTTACCTGTTCCTCTATCCAGCGGCGTGCTGTCTTCCCGGCTTCTGTAGTGTGGGCACTGGGCATGACAGCCGGGTGCCCAGTGCATATGCGCGAGAAGCGGTGTGATTTGTAAATGGTAAGGCGGTACCTGGGACACATGACAGATCCCAGAAGCCGCCGGACCAATCACAAAGCGCAAATGCTTCTCGCTCATGCGCACTGGGCACCCGGCTGTCATGCCGAGCGCCATTACAGAAGCCGGGAAGACAGCGCGCGGCTGGATCGAGGAACAGGTAAGATCAAACAAAAACTCTGCGGAAGTAAGAGCGGGTACCTGTCAAATTCAGGTATCCGCTCCCCACTTCCCCAAAGGTCAGCAGTCATCTGTACTGTCCGCAGTCTCTGGTCATCCCTGTGCTGTCCGCAGTCTCTGGTCATCCCTGTGCTGTCCGCAGTCTCTGGTCATCCCTGTGCTGTCCGCAGTCTCTGGTCATCCCTGTGCTGTCCGCAGTCTCTGGTCATCCCTGTGCTGTCCGCAGTCTCTGGTCATCCCTGTGCTGTCCGCAGTCTCTGGTCATCCCTGTGCTGTCCGCAGTCTCTGGTCATCTCCTGTACTGTGTCTGCAGTCCATTAGTTCAGAATTTTTTTTTCCTGTTTTCTGCCTCTAAAACCTAGGTGCGTCTTATGGTCAGGTGCGTCTTATGGTCAGGTGCGTCTTATACGGCGAAAAATACGATACTGCTGACCACTGCACCTCTGTGGTTGAGTTACTAAAAGTTGAATGTGCAAAATTTGGTGGAAAAAAATTATCTTCCATTATTTTTTAAGCTTAATTGAACATGCTGAAGGTAGAAGCTGATTGGCTGCCATGCACAGCTGCACTAAATGTTGTACTCTCCAGTGTTAGTGAATCTACCTCCTCGTGTTGTACATCACAAATTGCTTACCTCTTCACGTTCCATACTCCTAACCAAAGTCTTTATTGTTTTATTATTTGCTGGTTGCTAAGTAGCTGTGGACTATTCTAATAAATGTCTTATTTTGTGTCGGCTCAGACAAAATATTAGCTTTATTTTTAAATATGACCCATTAGGTTTCTATGTCCGGCATGTCAACAGGATGAAATATTTTACAGTCACCCATAACAACTCCTGAGCAGCAAGATAACATCTGGAGACATTCAGAAAGGCAAGGCTTCCCTGATCATGTGAGGCAAATAAGACAGATCTAGAAATCTAATGGAGTTTATACTTCCAGGAAAAGCCAAGCAAGTTGTTTTGAGGTCTCTTAGGATGAGACGTCGGGAGTAGTTTTGATAAAATGGCCATTTTGATGGTCGCAATGTGGCCAAAAAAGGAAATATGATGAGATTTCCATTATAAGAGGAGCTTATTGAGTTTGTTGTAAGGAGGAGTAACATTTTCTTTGTAGAGTGTATTGTAAGTAAGTGCAGGTTTTACCCAAGTCTGTATGCATGGAGCATTTCCACAAGTATGGGAAAGTTTGATTGAGATATTGCAGTATTTGTTGAGAAATATTAATAGGAAGAGCTTCAGTTTAAGTATTTTTAGTCATTTTAGAGGGTCCATGTTTGAGTAATAACTAATGATCTAAATGGCATGTGATGAAGCGAAAGTGAAAGGGTTATGGGCGCATGGTCAGACCAAGATATATGGTGAATGTTGGGGCCTCTACATATTCTCAGTGCTGAGGCAATCACAAAAAGCAATCTATTCATGAATGGGATTTGTGAGGGTACAAGTAAAAAGTAAATAGCTCATCCAATGGGTGGGCTTTCTCCACACAATGAACAAGGCATGTTTTATGGATAGTTGATAGAAAAGTAGCAATTCTTTTTCCTGAGATATACAGGTGAAACTCAAAAAATTTGAATATCGTGCAAAAGTTCCTTTATTTCAGTAATGCAACTTAAAAGGTGAAACTACTATATGAGATAGACTCATTACATGCAAAGCAAGATAGTTCAAGCCGTGATTTGTCCTCATTGTGATGATTATGGCTTACAGCTCATGAAAACCCCAAATCCACAATCTCAGAAAATTAGAATATTGTGAAAAGGTGCAATATTCTCGGATCAAAGTGTCCCACTCTAATCAGCTAATTAATCCATAACACCTACAAAAGGTTCCTGAGCCTTTAAATGGTCTCTCAGTCTGGTTCAGTTGAACAATCATTGGAAAGACTGCTGACCTGACAGTTGTGCAGAAAATCATCATTGACACCCTCCATAAGGAGGGAAAGCCTCAAAAGGTAATTGCAAAGAAGTTGGATGTTCCCAAAGTGCTGTATCAAAGCACATTAATAGAAAGTTATGTGGAAGGGAAAAGTGTGGAAGAAAAAGGTGCTCAAGCAGCAGGGATGACCGCAGCCTGAAGACGATTGTCAGGAAAAGGCCATTCAAAAGTGTTGGGGACTTTCACAAGGAGTGGACTGAGGCTGGAGTCAGTGCATCAAGAGCCACTACACCAAGATGGATCCTGGACATGGGCTTTAAATTCGTATTCCTCTTTTCAAGCCGCTCCTGAACAACAAACAACGTCTTACCTGGGCTAAAGAAAAACAGACCTGGCCTGTTGCTCAGCGGTCCAAAATCTTCTTTTCTGATGAGAGCAACTTTTGCATCTCATTTGGAAACCAAAGACCCCGAGTATGGAGGAAAAATGGAGAAGTCCAAGGACCCCGAGTATGGAGGTAGAATGGAGAGGCCCAAGGACCCCGAGTATGGAGGAAGAATGGAGAGGCACAAGGACCCCGAGTATGGAGGAAGAATGGAGAGGCACACACTGCAAGATGCTTGAAGTCCAGTGTGAAGTTTCCACAGTCTGTGTTGATTTGGGGAGCCATGTCATCTGCTGGTGTTGGTCAACTGTGCTTCATTAAGTCCAGGGTCAACGCAGCCATCTACCAGGAGATTTTGGAGCACTTCATGCTTCCTTCCGCAGACGAGCTTTATGGGGATGCTGACTTCATTTTCCATCAGGACTTGGCACCTGCCCACACTGCCAAAAGCACCAAAACCTGGTTCAATGACCGTGGGATTACTGTGCTTGATTGGCCAGAAAACTCGCCTGACCTGAACCCCATAGAGAATTTAAGGGGCATTGCCAAGAGAAAGATGAGAGACATGAGACCGAGCAATGCAGAAGAGCTGAAGGCCGCTATTGAAGCATCCTGGTCTTCCATAACACCTCAGCAGTGCCATAGGCTGATAGCTTCCATGCCACGCCGCATTGAGGCAGTAATTGCTGCAAAAGGGGCCCAAACCAAGTACTGAGTACATATGCATGCTTATACTTTTCAGAGGTCCGATATTGTTCTATGTACAATCCTTGTTTTATTGATTGCATGTAATATTCTCATTTTCTGAGATTGTGGATTTGGGGTTTTCATGAGCTGTAAGCCATAATCATCACAATTATGACAAATCACGGCTTTGCATGTAATAAGTCTATCTCATATGTTAGTTTCACCTTTTAAGTTGCATTACTGAAATAAATGAACTTTTGCATATATTCTAATTTTTCGAGTTTCACCTGTATATGAATAGATTTTTTTTTTGTTGTTGATTGTGGGTTTATCCATACAGGAGGAGTAGGACATGTTTGAATCCCCCCAGTAACCAGAGATTTGTGTTGAAAGCTAAAAAGATATTTGTAGCCCATTGCCAGAAAGATTGTTTGATTTGAATTGGGAAGGTATAGATTACAGAGGGTAAGGTCAGTGCTCTTCCATGTGCTTTTAAGAATGAATGGCTGGCACGAAGAGCCATTTCAGTGGGCATGCCATGAAGAAGAGGAGGATGAGCGCACAAAGAGCGCACAAACTGACCAGCCATCCAGATCTCGTCCACACCGCACCTCCCATCAAACTACATCTCCCACATGTCTCTGGGGTCAGAGTGGGCGTGGATGAAAGGAAGCGGCTCCCACACTACTCCGGGGCCAGGGGTGACATGTTCAGCATGGATAGGAATGGGCTGCTGGGTTGGAAACCACACCGACACTACCGGAGGTGAGATTAAAACTACTTGCCAACTGCACTATAGCCAAAGGATGGCCTTCGAGAACACGTCCCCTGCGCGGTGCTGTCTGTCTGTGATCGCTGTGTCCTGTGGACACAGCTGATCACGTGATTAGGTAAAAGGCCTTTTACCACGTGATCAGCTGTGTCCAATGACACAAATGATCACAATGTAAATACAGTTGCTGGCTATCGGCTTCACTTTCTTCATGCTGTCACAGCGTGAAGAATGTACTGCTGATAACTGGCATATAGGCAGATGTGACAGGGGAGATCTGCACCAAAAATCAGGCAGTGCCGCCCAGCAGTGCCACTCATCAGTGCCCACCAGTGTCATCCATCAGTGCCCAGAAGTGTTACCCATCAAAATCTGTATCACTGAAAGCCCTCTTATTGTGTCTTTCTTTTAAGACAAAAGATGTTATCTAGTTCGGACAACTGTATGAGTTGTTTTTTATAAACTAAAACCTCAGTATTCAGGTTTAATTGCAGTGTTGGCACTTTGGAATAAATAAGTTGGTTTTGTGTTGCAGTTTGGGCACTCAGGTTCAAAAAGGATCGCCATCACTGGCCTAGGGTGTCAGTGGGAAAATTTTCGAATTGGGATGCAGAACCTTTTTTCTAATGAGGATTGCTACACCTGCTTTTTTCTTGGAATTAGAAGCTATAAAGATTTGGGGAAATGCTTAAAGTAATTGTAAACTTTATTTTTTTAAACATAATAAACATGTTATACTTACCTGGTCTGTGCAATGGTTATGCACTCAGAAGACCCAATGCTCCTTTTCCTGGGTCCCCAACAGTGCTCTTGGCTCCTCCCCTCTGCTGAGTTTCCCAATGGAAAGCCACTTGCTATGGGGACACTTGTGCAGAGTTGCTCCAGAGCCCCAATTGTTGTATCCATTGACACACAGACCTATCTCCTGCTCCCTCCTCATTGGCTGTGATTGACAGCAGTGGGAGCCAACGGCTCCCACTGTTGTTTCTGAGCCAATAAGAAGGGATAGAGCTGCTCTTCTTCACATCGCTGGGTCAAGATTGGGCTCAGGTAAGTATAAGGGAGAGCTTAGCATTGAATACATTGGGGTAAAAAACCTTAAGCCTTTAAAAGCAAATGCCCTCATACTAGTTTTTCTCAGATGAGTCTTCTGAGCAAAAATTATATCTGCTGTAGAATGCCTAAACCCCCTTAGCAGAAGATTTTCCTGGTGTTAGAATTAAGGCCCTTGGAAATGAATTATAAGTGTTTAGTAAGATGGTATATTACACCGAATGTAGCACACAGAATAAGTGGAGACAACTCACCTTTATATCGGCGGGGATGTGGAGAGAGAGGTACAATGTTACACTTATGGTGGGAGTGTTATAAAATTCAAAAATACTGGGAGGATATAGTGAGTATAATTCAGGAAATAACAGAGGTAAATATTCCTAAGGACCCTGAGACTTGCCTTCTTTTCGGTACCGAGTTCCCGGTTAACAAATATTCAAAAACTGGATTATTGTATTACCTGAATGCAGCGAAGGGACTGATACCCAAGTTTTGGAGGAAACAACAGGCACTGAAAATAAAGGATTGGGTAGAAAGAGCGGAGAAGATATATAGAGTTGAGGAACTTTGCCATGTGGAAGAAGATAAAATGGAGGTCTTTTGTACAAGATGAGAAAAGTGGGCACAATTTAAAAAGTCAGATGCATACCCAGAATATGTGAAATAAGGAAAAGAAGTGAAAGGGGATAAATATAGTATAGTATAATATCATTATTAATCAAGGAACAGGATTTTTTGAATGAAGTTAAAAGTACATAATCAAAGGGTAGTAGGGAGTGGGGGGGGATAGGAAAGGGGTGGGGTAAAAGGTCACCAAGATTAAGGAAATTTGCGGGGAATGTTATGATAGATAGGTGGAATGTAATTTGTCTGTTTTATTGGCTTTTGTATATTTAAAATGGTGATGTGAAAAAGTAATAAAACATTTAAATAATAAAAAAAAAAGAATTAAGGCCCTTGATGTTAAGAGATAAAATATGGGTGCAGAATAGAAAAAAAAAATTATACTTAGCAGTCCAGAGACTGGTTTGAGGGGTCAACTTTGTGGAGTGGCATATGAAGGTGTGTTGCTAATAGCGAGGTGGGCATGGACCTGGAGGTTGAATGAATGAAAAGGGACACAATAGTAGGAGACCCAGGAGGACCCCACTGCTGACACAAAAACATAAAAAAGCCAGATTAGAGTTTGCCAAAATTGACCTGAGGAAGCCAAAATTATTTTGGGAGAATGTGCTGTGTAAACAGATGAAACAAAATTACAGCTTTTTGGTAAAGCCCAACATCTACTGTTTTCAGAAAAAGAAATGCGGCCTTTAACTGCTTCCCGTACTGAAGTAATGCTACAGAAGTACTGCTACAGTACAGCACGGACACACAAAATCACGTATATATACGTGATTTTGCATCTCCGGGTAAGGGGCACGTGCACACGCCCTACCCACGCCGCTATTCACAGCCACGTCTGTCAATCACAGGGTCCCAACCAGTGATTACACGCCAGTGCCCGGTGATTGCCGAGCATATCCAACGGGAGGAGAGAACTGACTGTAAACAAAACAGTTCTCCTCCCTGTCAGCTCGTGCACACTGCTTTGCTTGGCTGTGCATGGCACAGCCATGCAAAGCAGTGTGCTCACAGTGAAGCACTAACACACAGCCCCTAGTAAAACAGCACACAGTTAACTGATCACTGTAGTGGTGTCACTGGGGATGTCAGTGACACCAAGTCAGTTCCCCCCAGTGTCAGAATGCCCACCACAGTCCGGCAGTCTCAAAATAAGTCGGTATATACACCGCTATAACTTTCACATAAACCAAATAATTTACACGTGTTGGAATTTTTTGGCAAAGATATATATCAAAATACATTTTGGTTTAAACTTATGAAGAAATGTGATTCTTTAAATTTTTTTACTGGATATGTTTAATAGCAAAAAGTAAAAAATATTGTTTTTTTCTCAAAATTGTCTGTCTTTTTATTTATAGCGCAACAATGTAAATCCGCACAGGTGATCAAATACCACCAAAAGAAAACTCAATCTGTGGGAAAGAAGGACACAAATTTCAATTGGGTGCAGCATTGCATGACTGCGCAATTGTCAGTTAAAATAACGCAACGCCGTAATGCAAAAAATGGCCTGGTCAGGAAGGGGGGTAAATCCTCTGGAGGGCAAGTGGTTAAAGAAAAGAATACAGTCCATACAGTCAAACTTGGTGGAGGATCACTGATGTTTTGGTTTTGCTTTGCTGCTTCAGGCACTGGATGTCTTGATTGTGTGCATGGCATTATCAAATCTGAAGACTACCAAAGAATTCTGGGGTGCAATGTAGGGCCCGGTGTCAGAAAGTTGGGTCTCCAACAGTGGTCATGGATCTTACAGCAGGACAATTACCCAAAGCACGTGTCAAAAAGGTGATAGTTCAGAGGGGAAATACACATGGAGGGATTGAAGCTGCCCTGCCAAGTAGCCCCCAGAAATGGTTTCAGACAAAGCACTAGGGAGTACTGTATTGGTTGCAGTGAGTCCAGATCTAAATCACGCAGAGCACCTGTGGAGAGATCTCAGAACAGAAGCTGGGAAAAGGAACCCTTCCAATCTAAGAGACAAGGAGTATTTGGCTAAGAAGAAAATTTCAGTAGAGAGGTGTAAAAAACACATTAATGGTTACAGGAAGCAATTGATTTTATTTATTTGTTCCAAGGGGTGTGCTACCAAATATTAAATTGAGAGTGGCAATAATTTTGTCCAGTCCATTTTCAGAGTTTTGTGTGGAATGTATCAGATTTTGCTTTTTGTTTCTCCACTTTTTTGTGTCATACCAATGCAAGCGAAATAAACATGATAATTCCAAAACATTTATAATTGCAACAATTTTCTGGGCAAAGTGGTGCATTACCTGACAGAAATGCAGAGGAGCCAATATTTTTTTTGGCCATGACTGTATAGAGCCATAACAGGGTGATAAATAGGTTCAATATAATAAATCATTTCATTTTAGTACATAGAAACTCTCATTAAGATCATCCAGAAATGGAGTGCGCATGCGCTGGCAGCAGTGACGGATATGTCTCCCTGAGGCTCTTCCGCACTGCAGGGAAGACAGCCGTACCACTGCATGATCCGGGTCCATAACGCCACGCAACCAGAACCAGTTACCAAGGCAACCCCCCTGCCATCAGCTGATATGGTCAGGGGAGCGCCCCGACATCAGGCGCCGCACAAGCCGATAAAGGAAGCCCTGGCTCGGGCTTCCTCAAAGATGACCGCCGCGCCCACACAGTGCAATCAGCCAGCACCATCAGCATCTTCATCCAGGTATGCAGCCCTGCACCAGGAGCAGCCAAGCCATCCATGTACATTTGAGGGTGAGTCTGATGCAGACACTGAGACCCCCATGCATGCCTCAACACCTGACCTTACTACCTCTGACCTACTGGCATGTTTTGAGAGAATGCTGCACAGGGCCCTGAAGCGGACCTCTGACCACATTACTGACAAGCTCTCTAAATAAATCCACAAATTGGGGCAATGCACAGCTGACCTAGAGCAAAGGGTGGAAGACCTTGAAACCTCACTGCAAACACATGGGGATGAACTTGACCTCCTACGTGACGAAAACTATATGCTTCAGTCGCGACTAGAGGACTTTGAGAACTGGGCCAGATGCTCCAATGTGCGGATTCGTGGCCTTCCTGAGTCAATTATTGACGTTCAATCCACAGTCACTGCGCTATTTCAAGAGCTCGCCCCCGCTATTCCAATAGAATGTCTTGAAATGGATCGAGTCCACAGGGTACTAGCCCTGAAACGCACTGAAAGTCCGCCACGAGACATTAAAGTAAACTCCATTTCTTCCGTACTAGGGAGCAATTGCTACAGGCTACCCGTAACGCGGAGTCCCTCACTTTTCAAGGTCATGCTTACCAGCTGTTTCAAGACCTCTGCCCCACCACCATCACCAAGCAATGGGCCATGAAGCCACACCTGCTAGTACTTCAACAGCATAGTATTCCTTATAAATGGTGCTTCCCCTTCGCTGTGCATTTCCGATACCAAACCCGAGACCACGTCTGCAAGACCACAGATGAGCTCCAGGACACGTTGCAGAATCTACAATTGCACCCCCCTGCAGCGCCGTCAGAGAATTCCAGAAGACAACTGGCATCATGCTCGCCACAGAAGTCACAGCCGCCACGGATCCCCAATGGTCACCTCAGCACACACAAGCGGGGACGCTTCTCATCACCTGCTCCATCCCCTCAAGACTCTATGGATTGAATCCTGTTGGTCGCACCTGGTTCTACAGTCTGCTCTCCATGCAGTGGTTCACTGCTGTTGGGAATGCAACAGCATGTACTACATACAGTATTGTGTGTTAATATCACTTGACCAGTAGATGGCACTGTACACTAAGGTTACCAGTTGTGCATATCTGTAAACTTGTTGGTTCTCTCTCTTTATAAACCAAGATGTCTGCTGTTACAGTCTGCTGAAATGTTTTGTATGTTTGCAACTTAAGCCACACAAGTAAACCAAGTTCTGCCTCATCACAAGCTACTAGTGTCTTCGCTAACACATAACCAATAGGTTATGGGCCCAGCTCCAGACACTGGAAAAAGGAAAACTACAAGCAAGTAAGTGCTGCATTTACAATCCTACCAAATCCTGTGTGAGGAAACAAGAGCTGTATCCAGTTCACTGAAAGATGGCAAGATATGAAGTTCACAATAGCAAAGCTCAACAATACCAACTACCAGCTATGGAAGTTTAAGCTTGAAATGCTGTTATCCAAAGATGACTTGTGGCAGGTACTAGATACACACAGACCCAATGACAACCCGGAAGAATGGGACAGGAGAAACAGGCAAGCAAAAGCAGTCATAAGCCTGTTAGTGGAGGACGATCAACTCATTCATATAAGGAAAGAAAACACAGCTAAAGGTATGTGGACTGCAATACAAAAACTGCATGAACGTGCAAACCTAAACAGTAAACTATATCTGCTGCGCAAACTGTATAAGATGAGGCTGGAAAAAGGGCAGGAAATGGGTGAACATGTAACTGCTATGCTAGAAATTGTGGACCAGCTGGGTGCAATAGGTGAAGAAATGAAAGGCAACCATGTTGTGTCAATACTTCTATGCAGCCTTCCAGAATCATACAGTGCCCTTATAAATGCTCTAGAAACTAGACAGGAAACTGAACTGACGCTAGAATATGTTAAGGGAAAATTAATTGAATACAGCAGAAGAAAGGAAAATTTGCATAATGAAGAGAACGAGAGACCAGAGGCAGCTCTGAAGGTGCATGAAGGCATAAGACAAAGCAAAGAACCAGGGTATGTTTTCGCTGCAAAAAGGCCGGTCACCTGAAAAAGAACTGTTCAATCTGGAAAGCTGAGCAGCGAAAGCGGGAGCTACCCACAAGAGAAAGAGCTAAAGCGGTCATGAAAGAAAATTAAAGTGCATCATGGAGTGGTAAGTGACTCAAAATAGTACCTCACACGGATGGTACATTGATTCAGGGGCAACAAGTCACATGACAAGCGACGAGACATTCTTCACAGAAATCGATTTTAGTGTAAAAGATAAAGTCTTCCTAGCAAATGGGAAAAGTATTACAGCAGAAGGTAAAGGTCAGGGATTTCTGAACTGCAAAACGCCATCAGGGGGCAAGCAGAGCATCCTTGTAAAGAATGTTCTATACAGTATGTTCCAAGCCTAGAAGGAAGCCTGCTCTCAGTTAAAACCCTTGCAAGCAATGGACTCACTGTCCAGTTCAGAGGTAAAGAATGCACAATTTAAAATGGAAAGCAAATTTTAGCAAGAGGAAGGTTAAATGAACATCTGTACAAACTCATCACTGAAAGTGAGAAGGCTAATGCGGCAACTCATAACCCACATGACAGGTGCATCCACCTGTGGCATAGAAGATTGGGGCATCGAAACACAGAAGCTATAAAGGACTTTGAAAAGAGAGGTCTATCAGAAGACATGAAAATATTGCCTTGTCACACACTTAGCAAGTGCACGTGTTGCATCAAAGCAAAGGCCACCCGATCCTCTCTTCCACAGACCAGTCAGAGTAAAACCATTAAACCCATGGAACTGATACACAGTGATGTGTGCGGACCAATGAAAACCATCACACCTGGCGGGAACAGATATTTACTGACTTTCATCGACGATTATTCCAGGTACACAATAACGTATCTAATGAAGCACAAAAGTGAGACATTTGAAAAACTTCAAGAGTTTGTAGCTATGACAAGCAACAAGTTTCAAAGGAAACCTGGAATAATACGCACTGACAATGGAGGGGAATACAGTATATGAATAAAGAGATGGAATCATACCTAAAGAAACAAGGTATTATACACCAAACAACTGTACCATACACTCCTGAGAAAAATGTTGTAGCGGAAAGAAAGAATCATACTCTTGTAGAAATGACCAGATGTATGATTTCGGACGCTGCCTTACCTAACAAATACTGGGGAGAAGCAATAATGACTGCAACATACCTACAAAACAGGCTCCCATCAAAAGCTATTGAGAGTACACCATATGAAATGTGGAATGGATCAAAACCTAAGTAGGACACATCATAGCGTTTGGCTGTAAAGCATATGCCCACATTCGAAGTCAGAAATGCTCCAAGTTGGAGAACAAAGCCATAGAAGGCATTCTGGTGGGCTACAGTGAGCAGAGTAAGGGATATAGAATCCTTTGTCCAAAGACCAACAAGGTCACAGTAAGCCACAGTGTTTATTTTGATGAAAGTGAAGCACCAGATAATACAATTCTTGAAAAATGTGGAGAGGATTTACACGCTGAATCGGCAAGAGACACAGACCCATGCGAAGCAGGACAAGAGCCAGAACAAGAAGTGGAACTTACAATCAACGCGCCAATAGAACCCACTGAACAACAAGAAATCAGAAGATCCTCTCGCATGACAAAAGGAATACCACCCCACAGGTTATCATACGCTGCTAAAACACATCAAACACAGGAGCCAACATCCTGGGAAGACATAGAAACTTTGCTGAGAAGGGAAGCCGATCAGTGGAGAAAAGCAGCTGAAGAAGAAATAAAATCACTTCAAGAAAATAAAACTTGGTCACTAACAGAACTCCCTCCTGGTCGCAAAACCATCGGAAGCAAATGGACTTTTAAAGTGAAATATGATACAGAAGGAAACATCTATAGATACAAAGCAAGATTAGTTGCCAAAGGATACTCCCAGAAATTTGGAGAAGATTATGATGAGACATTTGCTGCAGTTGTGAAACATTCCACCATAAGAACACTCCTTAGTATTGCTGCCGGAAAGGGAATGCAAGTAAAGCACCTAGATGCCAAAACTGCCTTTTTGTATGGAGACATCAAAGAGGATCTGTACATGGAACAGCCACCAGGATTTGAGAAATAAAAGAACCTTGCATGCAAACTGCAAAAGAGCATCTATGGGCTTAAGCAAGCGGCGAGAGCACGGAATGAAAAAGTGAACAAAATACTTAGAAAAGAAGGGTTCTCAAAAAGTAAAGCAGATCCATGTCTGTATTCAAAGAATCAAGAGAACAAATGGACATACATCCTAATATACGTCGATGACATCTTGACGTGTTTTGAACAAGAAGGGGACTATGACCAAATAGTTCACAAACTGAAACAAAATTTTGAAATTAAAGAGTTGGGGAACATTACTCAATACCTAGGAATTCAAATAGAGCGGGAAGAGGATGGAAGCTATCTTCTTAACCAAAGTCAGAAAATTACAGAAATGTTAGAACAGTTTCACATGCAAGATGCAAAGGAAGCAAAAACACAGATGGAACCAGATTATCCAAAAAACAATGGAACAGAAAACTTGTTACCTAACAATGATTATTACCGCAGGGAAATCGGAAAATTGGACAAGACCAGACATCGCCCTAGCAGTGGGAATACTTTGCAGGAAAGTCGCAACACCGTGTCAACGCGACTGGAATGCAGTAAAGAGGGTAATGCAGTACCTAAAGGGAACAAATCGGATGAAACTGTAACTTCCAGCATCGTCAAACCCAAAACTGATTGGATATGTGGACGCCGATTGGGCTGGAGACACCACTGACCGCAAATCTGCAAGTGGTTACATCTTCCAGTATGGACAAGGAACCATAAGCTGGTCTAGTCGGAAACAAGTGACTGTTGCACTCTCTTCAACTGAAGCGGAATACATAGCAGCAGCACATGCATGTCAAGAAGCCATTTGGATTCGTCAACTTCTACTAGACATGGGACTGAATATGTCATAACCCAGACCCATCTTTGAAGACATTCAGGGATGCATAAAGCTTACACACTCTGAGAAGATTAACCCAAGAACCAAGCACATTGATGTAAGATATCATCTGCTCAGAGACATGCAAGAACAAGGGGTTATCGACATCCAGTACTGCCCATCAGAGGAGATGACTGCAGACGCACTCACCAAACCTTTGCCAAGGGAACGCCATTGTTTTCTACAAAAGAGACTAAATGTCATATAATTATGCACATGCCATTGAGAAGAGGTGTTGGGAATGCAACAGCATGTACTATATACAGTATTGTGTGTTAATATCACTTGACTAGTAGATGGCACTGTACACTAAGGTTACCAATTGTGCATATCTGTAAACTTGTTGGTTCTCACTCTTCTCTCTCTCTTTATAAACCAAGATGTCTGCTGTTACAGTCTGCTGAAATGTTTTGTATGTTTGCAACTTAAGCCACACAAGTAAACCAAGTTCTGCCTCATCACAAGCTACTAGTGTCTTCTCTAACACATAACCAACAACTGCCACCCACGATGTTGACACATTAGGTGTTTATTCGGCCATCCTCTCACCTGACATTCCTTGCCCTCTCACTCCACAGACTAGATTGAGCCGTTAAGCCTATACGGTTATGGACTTCTTCTGACAATTTCACCAGCAACCCGGAATGGATCCTGCAAATTTTTCACAAGCACCTCTCATGTCTTTGTTCTACCTCCTCACCCTTTGACTCCTCCCAGGCTGATGCCCTTTTTACATCTCTTTCATTCCCGAAACTCGCTGCTAATCACATTACAGCAGTAGAACGGCCTATCACCGCAGCTGAAACCCTAAACGCCATTAAACTCTTAAAGCCCCGCAAGCGCCCAGGGCCCGATGGCTTTTCTGCCACATACTTCAAAAAGTTTGCCCATATACTCACACCCGTTTTAACAAACGCATTTAATGCCATACTTTCAGGCCAAACTTTTAGCTCTGACACTGTACAGGCCAACATCTCGATGATCCCTAAGCTGAACTCAGATGACACACAATGGTCCAATTATAGACCAATATCCCTCCTTAACATTGATGTCAAATTGTTAGCCAAAACCCTATCTACGCGCCTCAACACATGCATTGGATCCCTAATCCATAATGACCAGGTAGGCTTCATACCAACCCGATAAGCTGGGGATAATGTTCGACGTGCATCCCTCCTGGCACATATAGTTACATACGGAAAGCATTCGACACTCTCTCGTGGCCATACCTGCACTACATTCTGTGATCCTCCCCAAAATTCTTTATCTCTTCAGATTTCTCCCTATCCAAGTACCCGCTCATTACCTTTGCGCTTTACAGAGCCGCATTTCCTCCTATGTCTGGGGCAAAGCTCGCCCACACTCTACTCTCTATCGTTCCAAACTCAGTGGCGGACTGGTTCTTCCAGAGCTCAGCAAATATTATCAAGCTGCACACATAGCACAGCTTCCTAAATATCATGCTACTCATGAAACCGCGCAGTGGGTTATTCTTTTTTTTGTATTAACAATTTTTATTGGTTTTCAAATAAGTACAAACAACATGCTTTACAAAAGAGAAGGAGAGAAAAAAATAAATAAATAAGCATAACAGAAAGGAACATCGATGGCATAACTACACATAATCAGGACCAGTAGAGTCATACAAAATCAGTGCGGAAACAATCAGGGTCTTAGATTTTGGGCCGGCATAGAGGAAATGAGGAAATCCCACGGGAACCAAACCATCTCAAACACAGCAGACGAACAATTATGTAAAGCAGTCAAATACTCCATCTGTCTTACATCAGCAATAAGTTTGTACAAAATCGGCATTGTAGGGGGAGTAGAAGATAACCAACCCATAGGAATACTTCTCCTGGTCAGCACATGAGCAGCAAGTTTTCTGGCTGGTTTAGGTAGACCTGGGAATGGCAAGCCCAGCAAAAAATGCAGAGGGTCAAATGGGAGCGAGGCATGCAGCATTGATTGCAACAAGGAGCGGACTTCCTCCCAAAAAGGAGCAATAGAGCTGCATGTCCAAAAAATATGATAGAGAGAACCAGAATCTCTACCACAGCGCCAGCAGACTGGAGAAGCACTCGGGTTGAAAGCATGAAGAACCTCAGGTGTTTTGTACCATAACATCATAATCTTGTATATGTTTTCCTTAAAAACCACACAAACAGAAGATTTAGATGCATTTACCCAAATATTCTTCCACGTTAGTAAATCAATATCACGTTGTACAAACAGAGACCACCTACGCATGTAGAGGTGAGTTTCATTAGATAAAGGGGAAGCGTCCATAAGGAGTTTATAAGTATTAGAGATAATGCCCCTTTGGTGGGGGCCCTGCATACATAAACGTTTGAAGGGTGTAGGCTTCCCCAGGAACAATGAGGATGAAAAAGTAGAGAAAAAATGGCGTATTTGAAAATATATATATAGGTGATGAGGAGGTAAAGAAGCTTTTTTCTGGAGATCCGGAAATGAATGTAGCTTACGAGACACCGGATGTACCAAGTGACGCAATTGAAAAAGGTTGGATACCACCCAGAGAGACATCCGAGATATGGCCATAATGTCTGGCAGGTTAGGGTTATAGAGGATATTTGTCAGAGGGGAGCATTCAGAGGCCAGCGTGAATTTAGCCTTACATTTCCGCCAAACAGTCAATGAAAATTGCATGGGGCCAAGGAATAGATGACGGAAGGAAGAGACATCCACTGCCGCGGTTGACCAAAAGAGAGAACATGGATGAACTGGGGACAGTTGCAAAGATTCAATCTCAGTCCATGTATTGGGAGGGTAATGCGTGGACCATGACATAAGAAAATGAAGGTGGGTTGCATAATAATACGTGATTATATCCGGCGCTCCCAATCCTCCCCTAGAGCGCGGAGAGAGCAGAACGGAACGTGCAATCCTGTGCCGCTTATTGTGCCAAATAAAATGTAGGAAAGATTTCTGAAGGGAGTGAAGCCTGGACATAGGAACGGGAACGGGGAGAGTCGCAAACAGGTACAAGAGTTTGGGTAACACGGTCATTTTTAGGACGTTAATGCGTCCGAGGAAAGAGATGAGCAAGGCATCCCAATGTTTCAGAGAGCGAGAAATTGCTATAAACAAAGGGGGGAAATTGGCCTCGTATAAGGATTGGTAAGAGAGAGTAAGATTAGTACCTAAATATTTTAAAGAGTGGGTGCACCACCGGTAGGGAAAGGCTTCCTGAAGCAAGGACAGAACGGTAGGTGGGACATGTATTGGGAGTGCCTCAGTTTTGGACGTTTGTACTCGCGGGAGTGGGATTGTATCCCGCGAATATCCGGGTTTGACCTGATGGCGATGGCTAATGGCTCCAGACAAAGAATGAACAATAAGAGAGAGAGTGGGCAGCCCTGACGTGTACCATTTGACATCTGAAAGGGAGTCGAGAAAAAAGAAGCTAATCTGACCTGCGAGAGGGGGGATGAATAGAGGGCCTTCAAAGCCGCTACAAACGGACCTTCAAAACCAAATCTCTCCAAGACCATGAACATATAAGGCCAGCTTAAACGGTCGAAAGCTTTTTGAGCGTCCAAGCTTAATAACACAACAGGGGTAGGGGATCTGTTAATCAGATCAACCAGATCGATAGTTCTCCTGGTGTTATCTGCAGCATGTCTAGTAGGTACAAAGCCCACTTGGTCCCTATGTATGATCTTGGAAATGATTCCGGACAATCTGTTGGCCAAAATTTTGGTGAAAATCTTGTAATCGGAATTAAGTAGGGCAATGGGGCGGTAGTTGTCTACCATAGAATGGTCCTTTTCGGGTTTAGGGATGACCGAGATATATGCACGGGAGAATTCAGCCTGGGGTATGATTCCCCTAAAAAGATCTCAATATAAAGAGAGGAGATGCAGGGCCAGAATAGCAATAAAAGCTTTATAGTAGGAGTAGGGCAATCCATCCGGTCCCGGGGCTTTACGAGAAGGGAGATGTTTAATTGTGTCCAATAATTCTTCTAGTGTAATGTCAGCATTAAGGGTGGCAATGTCTGAAGGCGAGATTCCCGGGAGTGACAATGGGTCAAAAAACTTATCAAATGATGACTGTGAGGGGTGGATGCAGGTCTGGGGTCAAACAGTTATACAATTTCCCATAAAATGAGCCAAAAAGGGTTGCCATAGCCCGAGGGTCGTAAGTAGGACTTCCATCTGGCTGTATTAGTAGGTCAGGCATCGTAGAAGGGGACTGAGCTTTGAGACGATTTACTAACATACGATGGGGCTTGTTGGAAAATTTGTAAAATTTCTGCTTAACCCAAAGGAGGGATTGGGCAGTCTTGCTGGAGTCAAGAGCTTTAACTTGGTCACGTAAAGATGGTACCCTCTGGAGCCCAGGAATAGACGGCTTGGCCAATAACCGTTGTTCCGCCCAAGATAGCTGTTGTATGACTAGCACTCGCCGAGGACTTTTTTAGACGAGAACCCATAGAAATACAAAGTCCCCGAAAAAGCGCCTTATGGGCCTCCCATAGAGTTGAGGAAAAGGTTACGGAGCCAGCATTGTGGGAGAAGTAGGTATCAAGTCCCTGCAACAGTTCATCTCTAAGATGGTCTGTGGAAAGAAAGGTCTCATTAAGGCGCCAATGACATGGTTTGAATATAACAGGGGGGAAAAAAAGGTTTAAAGTCAAAGAGGCATGGTCGGACCAAGTGATGGGATTAATATCAGAAGAAACCAGAAGCGGAAGCAATGGGGCAGAGATGAAAAAATGGTCTAGGCGGGAATAACTACGGTGTGGGGTGGAGTAAAAAGTGAATTGTTTATGGAGGGGGTGTTTAATCCGCCATGCGTCAAAGAGACAATGCTCCCTGATCAATCTACAAAAGGATTTTGAAGAGGAGCATTGCGCTTCGAGGGTGTGGACTCAAAAAGAACCTTCCTGTCTTTATGGGGGGAAAGAATCATATTAAAATCTCCCCCAACTATCACCTGCAAAGTGGAAATAGAATCTAGATCAGCGAGCGTTTGGGATAGGAATTGCAATTGACCTGTGTTAGGAGCGTATAAATTCAGCAGAACAAGGGGAGTCTCACCAAACATACACTCCAAAATAATGAAGCAACCCTGTCGGTTAACTTTGGAGGAAACAACCCTAAGGGAGCAGTGTGACCCAATCAGAATTGCCACCCCGGCCTGCCCAGAAGGAAAAAATCTCGAGGCAAAACGAAAGGAGCCAGTTGATTTGAAATGGGTCTCTTGGACAAAAATAATGTCTGCTCCTGAGGATCGAAATTCCTTCAAAGCCATCCACCTTTTTTGAATGGAGTTGAGGCCCTTGACATTATATGACAGAAACCTCAAAGCCATTATAAAATAACAATGTCTGAGCTACATGTATTAGCATGAAAAATGGATGAAATACCATCAATATAGTAGAAAAAAAACAAAAAAAAACATAAAACATTCAAAGAACACAGAAGAAAAAAATACACAATGAAGAACAGGTATCCGCAAGGATATAAACTTGGGAACATCAACTAAGCCCAAGTCGTCTAGGCCATTGGCTAGACAGTATCGGGGGCAACACGACATCCGACACATCCGGGAGGACGTCAAACCCAGCCAGGAGAAACAAAAACAAAACAAAATGCACCCAACAAGGCTATGGCCGAACAAAACAGCATCAAATTCGCCACGAAAGGTCACCCCTGAAAAACATCAGACAGGTGGGTCGCTTGATCGGGGAGGGCGTGGACGTTGCGGGGTGCGTGTGGGTCTCCTCCGGCCTCCGCGAACCGGTGTCCAAATCTTGGTTGGGGTGGCGGAAGGACGGGATGGAGTAGGCGGCGGTGAGGGCATGTCATCCAGTAGAGGTGGAAGTCCCAGCTGCTTTAAGAAAGATTCCGCCTCTTGAAGATCCCGGAGAACAACATGGGTGTTGTCCCTAGAAACCACCAGCTTGAAGGGAAACCCCCAACGATACAGGACACGATGCTGTTGAAGATGTGTAGTGATCGGCTTCAAAGCACACCGCTTGGCAAGAGTAATCGGGGAAAGATCACAGAAGAGTTGGAGTCTACCACCTTTAAACTCCAAGGAAGATTTGTGGCGGGCTGCTGATAGTAAGGCTTCTTTACTTTGAAAGTAGTGGAAGCGTACTATAACGTCGCGTGGTCTGGTTCCCTCAACAGGTTTAGGGCCCAGAGAGCGGTGAGCCCTATCCATCCGCCAATCTGCCTCTTGAACCATGGGAGCAGTAGCGATGAAGAAGGACAGTAGATGGCGGTGTAATTGTGCATCAGCAATGGATTCGGACATACCACGAATACGGATATTTTGGTGCCGTTCCCTGTTTTCCAGGTCTTCTTGCTGGAGTTGCATTTGGGACATGGAATGTTTCAGATAGGCGTTATCTTCCTCCAATACATGAACGTATTGCACCAAATCATCAAACTTACTTTCCAATTTATCCGTGCGGTCCCCAATCTGGACTATTTCCCCTCTGAGCTCAGTAGCCAATTTACCCACTTCAGCGGCTATAGAGGCGGTGATATTTCGTAGAAAAATCTGCAACTTGTCATCCAACGCAGAGGTTGTGAGCGGAGGGGACAACTTTGTCTGCTGAGGATTTGGACTAGTGGCCGGAAGATACCCCGGAGTAGAGTTGTCCATAACCCCTTCTGCTGTGGATTGGGGGTCATGATCCCCCATTTGTGGCTGGATCAAAGCAGAGGCTTGCAGCTGTGCTGGAGATATGCAGGGTGCAGTACCCTCCGCGGCCGCTAGAGGTCCAGGATCGTTCCTCGGACTCCTATCCCCACTTGAGGCCGGGGATTGCGGCCTAGTTAAGAAACGCCACAGTGATGAGGGCCGCGGGTCCTGAGGCTGCAGGGAGGGGGGCTTCCAGTGCCCTATCTTCCCCATGGAAGCCTCTCCCTGGTGCTGGGCCGGGTGCTCGGGGATATGTGACTCACCCGAGGCAGAGGATGTGCTGCGGAGCGTAGCGGGTGAGTCACTCCTGGCCGGGGATGAGCGGAGCTCAGCAGGACGCATCCGCCATCATCCCTGGTCGCGCATGCGCCCCCCGGGTTATTCTTGAATCCATTGAGTGTGACACCCTATTCACAGTGAACCTTCTCTGGTTAAAGCCCATTGACCGCCGTACGATTACAAATCCCATTACCTCTCACTTCTTGCTTCTCTAGGATAAATTGAAATCCCGTTATCTCCTACAATCACCTCATAATTCCCTTCTTTCATGTCTCCGAAACCCAGCTTTTCCCCCAGCCTGGACTTCACCATATGCTTTTATTCGCTGGTCCACGGCCGATCTTACCCAGACCCACCACTTCGTGCTCAGGAACAAATTTAGATCCTTTCCTTCATTATGCGAATCCCATGACCTCCCATCCTCTGAACTATTTTGGTATTTGCAATTGAAGCATTTCTACTCTCCACATACTATAGCTGCCAACCCACTATCCACATTATCCCCTTTCGAGCGAGCATGTCACAAAGACCCCCATAGACGGTGTCTCATATCATACTTATACTCCCTCTTCACATCCTCGTCAACAGCGTCATTACCCTCATACACGTATAAATGGGAAGCGGACCTAGACCGACAAATCAACACTTCAGATTGGGACCTCATCTGGTCCAATACCAAGGAGTCATCGCAAAACATAGGGCCCTGGAGACCAACTACAAAGTCCTGACCCGCTGGTACCTAGTCCCAGCTAGAATTGCTAAATATACCCTTAATTACCCTTCGGCTTGTTTCAGAGGTTGCGCTGACCTGGGCACATTTTTTCATATGTGGTGGGACTGCCCAATCGTCCAAGCTTTCTGGGCGGAAATCTTTAGGATGCTATCTGCACTTAGTACCATAACCCTCCTACCAAACCCTTTGGTTGCACTACTCAACATGTGACCGCCGGATATCACAAAAGCACAGTTAAACTCATCCTACAAGTTACCACGGTAGCGAAACAGGTTTTCGCAAAATCTTGGAAATCCCCCTCGCTAAGCACTACTGCAGTTAAAAATAAGGTCACTCAGTCTATGATCCACGCAAAAATAGAAGCCACTATCTTAGATTCCATCCCCAAATTTAAAATGATTTGGAACCCCTGGGTAGAACGTTTCCTCCCGCCCAACTTTGACGACTCGCTTCTTGACCCATGACTTACGCTCCCGGCTACACTGGTACCACTCCCCACCAATTTCTTGTTCCCCCCTTCCTCACCTAACCATGGAATCGCCCGCTCCCCCTCCCTTACCTTCCCATCCCCCCTCTCCCATCCCCCTTTTTTCTATGGGACTTCAGTTGCTGGATGTTGTTGTTGTTGTTATTGTTCTTGACACCTAATCTTGTCTCTTTGGGAAATTTTCATTGTACAAATATTGTATACTTCTGATGTCCCATGCATTCTCTCCTGTTAAAACAATAAAATATTTGAACAAGATCATCCAGAAATAATGTACCTTGTTTCAGTTTCACAAATTAGTAAATCTATTGTACTCCATAGAATTTGGAATTGATTGGATAGATGTAGTACAGAATACTATTGGGCATTCATATGATATTGTGAAAAAAGTCTAGATAGACTATGCTTTTAGAAGTTTGTGTGTATACTGAACCTGTGTTATTTAGACGTTTCCATAACATTTGCATATTATGTACAACATATTGTAGACTACAGGGGCATTCTATAATATACTGTAGATGACATATTGAGTCCAGAAACAATTCAATCAACCAACTATTACTATTAGCTGTGGATATAAATGAGGTTTTACCATGTATAATTGAAAACATAGATATCTACTACAACCACATCTATAAATCTCCCTCGTTTTACCTGCCATGAGTTAGTACAAGTCAATAGATGTTTTAGACCAGTGGATCTTAAAGCAATACTAAAGGTTTATTTTTTTTTAAATAACAAACAGGTCATACTTACCTTCTCTGTGTAATGATTTTTGAGCTACATTTGATGTATCTCCTTTCTGCCAGGTATGGGACCTGTAGGAGGGTGAGCTTTCTATGTGTTCTATGTCCTAGCAGCATGGGAAGAAGGGGCTGATGGCTGGAAGTGTGGAGGAATGGGGAGAACTTACCATACCCTCTGAGCAGTGTACTGAAGATCGTGCAGCAGGTGATTTGGCTGTGGGGGGTGCGATTAGTCTTGCTTGTCTTCTGTGGTTGAAGTACTCTGTGATGATGTGCAGAGGAGCAGTTATGAAGTGGATAGGGTGCACAGGGGTTTTGGGCCCCTCTGCTTCTTTTTTTGCTCACATTTATGAGTATTTTTAAGAGTAACAGGCTTTTGAATGCAGGCCGGGAGCAGGTACTCAGTGTGGCAAGTCCATCCTCAAGGCCACTAAAACCACATCCCTCAGAAATCATCTGTTTTTTGTCCATGTGACAGTTTAAATACTTAGTAATTCATGTTTCTCTTGAACTTAAGTATTTCCTAGATCTTTATGTCACCCCCCATTATTGCCCAACTCAAATTGAGGCTACATTGAGGGCCTGGTCATCTATTACTAACTGATACCTAATTCCTGAATTCTGGTACTAGCATACCTCTCTATGGAACAGTCCTATGCTTATTCTTTAACTAGTCACCCTGACCCTATTGTCTGGTAGAGAGTGGGTAACCATGATCTTAACCAACTTTTACAGGTGGGTAAACTCCATACCAATAATTCTCTGAAAGAGGACTATGGTCTTCCAAACCAGAATTTCTTCTAATATCTCCACATTGGGCATACAGTTAGAGTTTGATTTCTTCGCTCACTATCTCTCCAGCAATATCCCCTTGAATCTCTATTGAGAATGCCCGGTCTCCAAAAAAATATTTCTTCTATACATACCCTCTTCTTAACTCACCATGGCTCTAAGATTTCTGTTCCAAAAGTGGATGAGCCATATACCAGCTCTATCAGAGGAAGGACGTGAGAGGACGGGGTGACTTGATACAATAAATTGATGATCTCTTCTAGAGACACATTTGTCCTATTGAAATTTCCCCATAGAATATACTATTATAGTCCCCAGAAGTTACATCTTATCAACCCAGCCCTTTCTCCTCTTATAAATAATAAATGTCATAGTGACACTGGTACCTTCTATCATATGATATGGCACTGTCGCCTGGTGTTTGAAAACAGGTTGCGGCAAAGTTGGCAGTGGTATCGGGCCTACCCCCTAACACCAGATCCTCTTGTGCTATTGCTGGGTATTCATAACAATATTTCTATTCAAAAGCATAACAAACTTCTACTTCTTTATGTATTTTGTTATGATAGATGGAAGATCCTTCTCAAATAGAAACTTCCTACTGCTCCATCCTATAATGCCTGGTGTTCTGCTCAGTTGACGTATATGATGAGAGGTTGTCCAACTAAGCATTATAAAATCTGGCCCACATGGATAAACTCTACCTGATCTTGCCTCTCACCTCCCTTTTTATTTATAATGCTAAGTTTATCTATGAATGTAATGGTGATATTTCTCATATGTGTTTTGCTGTATCGACTGTTATGTGATATAATCTCATGAGGACTCTGTATGCTGCATGTCTTCCTTTTTGCTACATTCCTGTGCTGTAACGGAGATGTGGTACTGTTTCTTGTACATGGTCATTTTGTAACCATGAAAAATGTTTAATACATTTTTACTGTTGAAAAAATGCTACATAATGAATGTTGATATTGTCATCTTATAGAGTGACTTACCTCTTCCAAAACTGTCCCCTTCCAGTTCAAAGACCTGAACCTTGACATCCACGAACACAACGCTCACCTCAGGCCTAACCCTAAATTTCACTTCTTGACTGGTAAATGATTGTCCGAGTGGAGTAACCATGGCTTCTGTAAACTCATATTTACCTATGAAGTTCTCCTCTGTAAAGCAAAAAGAGACAGATAGTTTATATCTGATCGTGACTGACAAGTATAGGAAGACAAATGATGTGTGGTCAGGGGATAGTATACATAGGAAACATGGCTGGACATGGCTAGAGCTGGGATACAAAGAGAACGATTCCATACCTGCCTAGACTAATATACTGATTTGTAAGGCAGCCCAGCTGAGGATCATAAGGAGCATTTCCCAAACAAGCAATGAAAAAAATACAAGTAGGGTTATCAAGGAAAATGGTTGTTCTGTATGGACAGAAGTCAGTTTAGGCCATAACACCATGGACCAACTGATTATAGTAGGGACTAATGAAAATGGATGAAAGGAACAAGACTAGGACTAGTACTCAAGAATATAATATTAGGTAAAGATACAACCTGCATGGGGTTACTGTGTCCGGGGTGAATACTGGGTGTAGATGGTCTTAGATAAAAACCAGACTGCTAGTATACAGTGCTGAGCAGGAGATGGACTAGAACACAGGGACACAGTACACAGAGAGCAGTTCTGCACGTAGATAACAATGATACTTATACTTATACTTATTCTAAATACAGAAGTATTTAGTGCTGGACTTAAAAGGTCTACCCCCCCCCCCCCCCCGATAATATAGGTGGAGTCTGGTCAGCCTTGGTTTCTAATATATCATGCTTCTTACTAGAGATGAGCGAATTTTTCAAAAATTCGATTCGGCTGACTCGGCGAATTTCAGGAAGAAATTTGATTCGATGCGAATTAATTCGCTACAAAGTTAACTTATAAAAAGGGTTTCTAGGCTTCAGAGAGCCTTTTAATTAGTGCAGAACACTGTACCTTTAATTTAAATGCCCTTGGAGATGAAGAAGGAGAAGGAGAAGGATGAGAAGAAGGAGAAGGATGAGAAGAAGGAGAAGGATGAGAAGAAGGAGAAGGATGAGAAGAAGGAGAAGGATGAGAAGAAGGAGAAGGATGAGAAGAAGGAGAAGGATGAGAAGAAGGAGAAGGATGAGAAGAAGGAGAAGGATGAGAAGAAGGAGAAGGATGAGGAGAAGGAGAAGGATGAGGAGAAGGATGAGAAGAAGGATGAGAAGAAGGATGAGAAGAAGGATGAGAAGAAGGATGAGAAGAAGGATGAGAAGAAGGATGAGAAGAAGGATGAGAAGAAGGATGAGAAGAAGGATGAGAAGAAGGATGAGAAGAAGGATGAGAAGAAGGATGAGAAGAAGGATGAGAAGAAGGATGAGAAGAAGGATGAGAAGAAGGATGAGAAGAAGGATGAGAAGAAGGATGAGAAGAAGGATGAGAAGAAGGATGAGAAGAAGGATGAGAAGAAGGATGAGAAGAAGGAGAAGGATGAGAAGAAGGATGAGAAGAAGGATGAGAAGAAGGAGAAGGATGAGAAGAAGGAGAAGGATGAGAAGAAGGAGAAGGATGAGAAGAAGGAGAAGGATGAGAAGAAGGAGAAGGATGAGAAGAAGGAGAAGGATGAGAAGAAGGAGAAGGATGAGAAGAAGGAGAAGGATGAGAAGAAGGAGAAGGATGAGAAGAAGGAGAAGGATGAGAAGAAGGAGAAGGATGAGAAGAAGGAGAAGGATGAGAAGAAGGAGAAGGATGAGAAGAAGGAGAAGGATGAGAAGAAGGAGAAGGAGAAGGATGAGAAGAAGGAGAAGGATGAGAAGAAGGAGAAGGATGAGAAGAAGGATGAGAAGAAGGAGAAGGATGAGAAGAAGGATGAGAAGAAGGAGAAGGATGAGAAGAAGGAGAAGGAGAAGGATGAGAAGAAGGAGAAGGATGAGAAGAAGGAGAAGGATGAGAAGAAGGATGAGAAGAAGGAGAAGGATGAGAAGAAGGATGAGAAGAAGGAGAAGGATGAGAAGAAGGAGAAGGAGAAGGATGAGAAGAAGGAGAAGGATGAGAAGAAGGAGAAGGATGAGAAGAAGGAGGAGAAGGATGAGAAGAAGGATGAGAAGGATGAGAAGAAGGATGAGAAGAAGGATGAGAAGAAGGATGAGAAGAAGGATGAGAAGAAGGAGAAGGATGAGAAGAAGGATGAGAAGAAGGAGAAGGATGAGAAGAAGGAGAAGGATGAGAAGAAGGAGAAGGATGAGAAGAAGGAGAAGGATGAGAAGAAGGAGAAGGATGAGAAGAAGGATGAGAAGAAGGATGAGAAGAAGGAGAAGGATGAGAAGAAGGATGAGAAGAAGGATGAGAAGAAGGAGAAGGATGAGAAGAAGGACAGTTCTGTGACAGTTTGTCTATTTCTGACAGTTCTGTGACATTCACTCCATACAGCGGTTTCAACCGCTGTATGGAGTGAGTGTCCCAGAACTGTCAGAAATAGCCTATTTCTGACAGTTCTGGGACACTCACTCCATACAGCGGTTGAAACATGGTATCTATTTGTTTCCATAAATGGATCCATTTATGGAAACAAATAGATACAATGTTTCAACCGCTGTATGGAGTGAGTGTCCCAGAACTGTCAAAAATAAGCTATTTCTGACAGTTCTGTGACATTCACTCCATACAGCGGTTTCAACCGCTGTATGGAGTGAATGTCCCAGAACCGTCAGAAATAGTCTATTTCTGACAGTTCTGGGACACTCACTCCATACAGCGGTTGAAACATTGTATCTATTTTTTTCCATAAATGACATTCTGCAAATACACTTAGAGGAGCTCTGCAGATACACTTTTTGCCGGCTTGGAATTATTCTTATTTTCATCCTACTTCTTCTTCTTCTTCATCCTCATCCTCATCCTCTTCTTCTTCTTATGAGGATGAGGATGAAGAAGAAGAAGAAGTAGGATGAAAATAAGATTAATTCCAAGCCGGCAAAAAGTGTATCTGCAGAGCTCCTCTAAGTGTATCTGCAGAATAGAGGAGCTCTGCAGATACACTTTTTGCCGGCTTGGAATTATTCTTATTTTCATCCTACTTCTTCTTCTTCTTCTTCTTCTTCATCCTCATCCTCATCCTCAGAAGAAGATGAGGATGAGGATGAAGAAGAAGAAGAAGGATGAAAATAAGAATTCCAAACCGGCAAAAAGTGTATGTGCAGAGTTCCTCTATTTCTGACAGTTCTCTGACAGCTCCTTCACATGTACAGCGGTTGAAACATCTGTATCCTAAATGGAAACTAATAGATACAATGTTTCAACCGCTGTACATGTGAAGGAACTGTCAGAGAAATGTCAGAAATAGCGGAGCTCTCTGCAGGGACACTTTTGCCGGCTGATCGGGAAAAATTTGATTCGCGCACCCGAAGTAGGCAAATATTCGGATTCAAATTTTTCCTGAAATTCGTATCGAATTCCGGTTCGCCTGGTTCGATTCGCTCATCTCTACTTCTTACAATAGTGAGATCTTTTGCTTAATTTTACTCTGTTTTTGTCCACAAGAGAGTTTGGGGTGTTCCACTCACCTTTGTGTTTTTCAGCTCCTCCAGTTTACTCTCCACAACAGAGAATAAATATGAAATCCGGAATAGATGGTGAGATCCCCTCATAATGGACATAACTATTGTGCAGATCGAGAAATTAAGCATTGTGATGGTGGGAAGTCTTCATATTGGGCACAGCAGGTGCGCAGATTGGGGAACTCAGCACAGAAAATGGGAACCCCACATAGAGAGCACCACAGGTATTCAGATCTGGAAACTCAGCTCAGGAATAGTGGGAATCCCTCATGGGCACAGCAGGTATGTAGATCTGGGAACTCTGTGGAGGGATGGTGGAACTCCTCATAATGGGCACAGAAGATATGCAGACCCTGGAACTCAGGACAAGTATTGTGAGAACTTCTCATAGTCTCCACTGCAAGTGTGCATACCTGGGAACTCCCAAGAGATAGAAGAGACTGTCGGGGTTTAACCTTCCAGCATTAACTAAACACTGAAATGTCAGTTTTGGATGGAATGACCCTTAGGCTTGGACTATTACATTTACATCTGAACACTGTGCTGACAAGTTTAATTTGTTGTTAAAATATCCTTACAGTTTACATTTTTTAGCATGTTACCTTTTCTCTTGATGTAAATTTTAATTTGCTTCAAGGAAAACAAACTGTCATCCTCATCCTGCAAGAAGAACAATAAAGAAATATTTCATAAATACATTTTTTCAGGATACACAATTCCAAATAGTCCAACTGATATTGTCTGATATCTGGAGATCATAGAGCCCCTCTTATTACAAATGGCTTCCCATGATACCGGCCTGTCATCACTAGGGATACGTTTCAGGTTCAGCGCTATCACGGGTTTGCAGTGAATCCTGCATGTTTGAGGTTCACCAGCCTGGAGAACTAATGCAATTCTTTGTCATTATAATGCACTGCTCAGGCTTTGAACTTAGGTCAGCTGGCTTAGAAGGACCAATCCTGGAGGCTTTATGTGCCAGCCCCCTCATTATTCACCTGCCCTTTGGAAGATTTGCCCCCCTTCATGACCAGGCCGTTTTTTGCTATGAGGCAATACTCTACTTTAACTGACATTTGCGCAGTCATGCAACACTATACCCAAGCAAAATCTATATCTTTTCACACATATAGATCTTTCTTTTGGTGGTATTTGATCACCACTGGGAATTTTTATTATTTTTATTATATAAAAGAAAAAAAAAACAACAATGTAAACAATTTAAAGATTTCTTACTTCTTGCTACAAAATATATTCAATTAAAAAAAATCAAATCTCTTAAACAGTTTTGCCCAAAATGTATTCTGCTACATGCCTTGGTATAAAAAATCCCAATAAGTGTATATTGATTGGTTTGTGTTAAAGTTATAGCGTTTACAAACTATGGAATATATACTGGAATTTGAAAAAAAATTGTAATACTAGCAATGGCAGCAATCAGCGACTTATAACAGGACTGCGATAGTGAGGCGGCCAGTCTTACACTAACTGACACTTTGTGGGAACTAACTAACTGCCACTGACATCACCAGTGCCCTTATTACAATGATCAGTGCTAATGATATACTAATGACACTGGGCAGGAAGAGGTTAACATCAAGAGCAATCAAGGGGTTACATATCTGCCTAACAAGTGTTTGTGTGTGTACTGTGTGCTGCTTTTACTGGGCATCTAGTTGTGTTCATTCCCTGCTTAGCAGGTAATAAAAAAAACAACAACTAGATCCCCCGTCACTGAACACAGCTTTGTGCTGTTTACACTCAGAGTTGTGTTCTGTGCGACTGAGAGCTGATTGCTGGGTGCCGGTGGTCAATCACTGGCCAGGACCCGGTGAATGGCATGTGCTGTGACAAATCACAGCACTGCCGGGCAGGCAGGTGTGCGCAAGCACCCCCTACCCGAAAATGCAATATCACATACTGTAAATATATATGTGATTCTGCACAGAGCGGCTGCCCTGTAGAGTGAAGCTACATGAGCCCATCGAAAATGGTTATAAAAAGGTGAGTTCCCAGCAGCCATTTGTCAGTGAGTGTTGTAGTAGTTTAGGGAGAGCTGATGGTCTGTCTATGGAGAGTTATTTTCTATATTGTACTATATTGTGCTGAATTACTGTGGATTGCAGTGTGGTGGGGTACATATTGTTCCGTATCCTCTATTCACAGTCCAGAGACCCAACAGTCCTATTTAGGAATACCTTGTGTGTGTCACTGAATAGTTGGTGGTTCTTACAGTGTAAAGTGTATCTGAACCCAAAAATAAAAGTATATAATTGCAGTTTACTGATCCTTAGGTGTGGAGGCTGCATTCATTTTCTGTTTTGCTCCCTAAAAATGAAACTAATGCAGCCACCACATATAGGAATTGCTAAGCTGCAATACTGTATATTACATTTTCTCTCTTTTGGGTTGATATACACTTTAACATAGATTACCTGATGTAGGACATGGTCGTCCTATTACATAATGCCACTCTACTCTCATAGTTGCTGGATGACTTCTCCAAACCATGGAGCAGGCGTGTTGCTGTTTGACTCATTGCTCAATCAGCTTCATGAGGCAGACAGAGGTAATCTATGGTATCATATCATCAATAATTAATATTTCATATAAAAAAAACAAGTTGCTCAGCATACATCTGAGTATATACTATATAGATGTCCCCATGGATGGAGAGATTAACTACTTCCCTCTGGAAGATTTACCCCCTTCATGACCAGGACATATTTTTCTGGTCGGCTCTGCGCTACATGCAATGCTGTACCCAAATGAAATGTATGCCCCTTTTTCACACAAATAGAGCTTTCTTTTGGTGGTATTTGATCACCTCTGTGGTTTTTACTTTTTGTTCAATAAACAAAAAAAGACCAAACATTTTGAAAAAAATATATATATTTTTCACTTTTGGTTATACGAAATATACAATAAACTCAAAGTTAGTCGCACATTTAGGCCAAAATAAATTCTGCTACATGTCTTTGGTAAAAAAAATCCCAATACGTGTATATTAATTGGTTGTGTGAACGTTATAGCGTCTACAAACTATGGTATATACATTGGAATTTCCACAGCTTTTACCGTATTTTTCGCTCCATAAGACACACTTTTTTCCCCAAAAAATGGAGGAAAATCTCTGTGTATCTTATGGAGCGAATATGGAGCGGCCAGCCTGGTATTCCCCCGTCATTACCGCCGTGTTAGAATACTGGGGCAGGCGCTCGGCTCTTCTGTGCAGCAGAACATGCTCCTCGGTCCTACCTGTTCCTTTGTCCAGTGGTGTCCTCACCGTCTTCTCTCCCTGATGCCGACATCTTTAGTGTGGGCACCCGGCTGTGACAGCTTGCAGCTTTACAGCCGGGTGCCCTCTGCGCATGTGTGAGAAGCGCTGCACTTTGTGAATGGTCCTGCAGTCTTCTGAGACCTGTCACATGTCCCAGAAAACTACAGGGAGGGAGGAAAACACTGTGGAAGTGGGAGGAGGTACCTGTCAATTTTGGGTACCTGCTCTCCAAACGTCTGCAGTCTCTGGTCATCTCCTGTAGTATGTTTGCAGTCTCTGGTCATCTGCTGTACAATGTCTGCAGTCTCTGGTCATCTCCTGTACTATGTCCGCAGTGTCTGGTCATCTCCTATACTATGTCCATAGTCTCTGGTCATCTCCTGTACTATGTCCGCAGTCTCTGGTCATCTCCTGTAGTATGTCCGCAGTCTCTGGTCATCTCCTGTAGTATGTCCGCAGTTTCTGGTCATCTGCTGTAGTATGTCCGCAGTCTCTGGTCATCTGCTGTAGTATGTCCGCAGTCTCTGGTCATCTGCTGTATTGTGTCCGCAGTCTCTGGTCATCTGCTGTACCGTGTCCGCAGTCTCTGGTCATCCCCTGTACCGTGTCCGCAGTCTCTGGTCATCCCCTGTACCGTGTCCGCAGTCTCTGGTCATCCCCTGTACCGTGTCCGCACTCTCTGTTCATCTCCTGTACTGTGTCCGCAGTCTCTGTTCATCTCCTGTACTGTGTCCGCAGTCTCTGTTCATCTCCTGTACTGTGTCCGCAGTCTCTGTTCATCTCCTGTACAATGTCCACAGTCTCTGGTCATCTCCTGTACTATGTCCGCAGTCTCTGGTCATCACCTGTACTATGTCCGCAGTCTCTGGTCATCACCTGTACAATGTCCGCAGTCTCTGGTCATCTCCTGTACTATGTCCGCAGTCTCTGGTCATCTGCTGTACTATGTCCGCAGTCTCTGGTCATCTGCTGTACTATGTCCGCAGTCTCTGGTCATCTGCTGTACTATGTCCGCAGTCTCTGGTCATCTGCTGTACTATGTCCGCAGTCTCTGGTCATCTGCTGTACTATGTCCGCAGTCTCTGGTCATCTCCTGTACTGTGTCTGCAGTCTCTGGTCATCTCCTGTACTGTGTCTGCAGTCTCTGTTCATCTCCTGTACTATGTCCGCAGTCTCTGGTCATCTCCTGTACTATGTCCGCAGTCTCTGGTCATCTCCTGTACTATGTCCGCAGTCTCTGGTCATCACCTGTACTGTGTCCGCAGTCTCTGGTCATCTGCTGTACTGTGTCCGCAGTCTCTGGTCATCTCCTGTACTGTGTCCGCAGTCTCTGGTCATCACCTGTACTATGTCCGCAGTCTCTGGTCATCTCCTGTACTATGTCCGCAGTCTCTGGTCATCTCCTGTACTATGTCCGCAGTCTCTGGTCATCTCCTGTAGTATGTCCGCAGTCTCTGGTCATCTGCTGTACTATGTTTGCAGTCTCTGGTCATCTGCTGTACTATGTCCGCAGTCTCTGGTCATCTGCTGTACTGTGTCTGCAGTCTCTTGTCATCTCCTGTACTGTGTCCGCAGTCTCTGGTCATCTCCTGTACTGTGTCTGCAGTCTCTGGTCATCTCCTGTACTATGTCCGCAGTCTCTGGTCAACTCCTGTACTATATCCGCATTTTCTGGTCATCTCCTGTACTATGTCCGCAGTCTCTGGTAATTTCCTGTAGTATGTCTGCAGTCTCTGGTAATTTCCTGTAGTATGTCTGCAGTCTCTGGTCATCTCCTGTACTATGTCCGCAGTCTCTGGTAATTTCCTGTAGTATGTCTGCAGTCTCTGGTCATCTCCTGTACTATGTCTGCAGTCTCTGGTCATCTCCTGTACTATGTCCGCAGTCTCTGGTCATCTCCTGTACTATGTCCGCAGTCTCTGGTCAACTCCTGTACTATGTCCGCAGTCTCTGGTCATCTCCTGTACTATATCCGCAGTCTCTGGTCATCTCCTGTACTGTATCTGCAGTCTCTGGTCATCTCCTGTACTATGTCTGCAGTCTCTGGTCATCTCCTGTACTATGTCTGCAGTCTCTGGTCGTCTCCTGTACTGTGTACGCAGTCTCTGGTCATCTCCTGTACTATGTCTGCAGTCTCTGGTCGTCTCCTGTACTATGTCTGCAGTCTCTGGTAATTTCCTGTACTATGTCTGCAGTCCATTGGTTCCGAAAATTTTTTGTTGTTGTTTTCCTCCTCTAAAACCTAGGTGCGTCTGATGGAGCAAAAAATACGGTACTTTCTGTTTACAAACAATTGTATTGTATAAAGGTAGACTGTAAGACAACAGTACATTTTCAAAAAAAAACTCAGCAAAAACAAGGCACTTTTGAATAGTACATTACAGAAAAGTATATTAATGTAAGAGAGAAAAGGAATAGAAAAAAAATTAGATAGCAAGCACATAAAATGTGTAAACGATGGGTTAGGTTAAATGATACATCTGTCAACATTATATGCCATTCAGTTTTCACTGGGAATGTTATTAATCATGCAATAAGTGTCTATAATCCCTCCATGACTCCCATTTTTTATCAAATAAGTGCATCTTATCCAGTAAAGTATAGTGAATACGTCCCATGAGCATTACAGCATCATTTCTGTGTATAACAGAGGCCAAGGGTACAGTATTGGAGTTCCAATGCAAGGCAATAGACCATAAAGTGGCAATACATATAGTATGTATCAATCTCATAAGGGCATCAGAGACCCCCGGGATATGAGCCCCCAATAAACAGGTCTGCATAGACAATTGTACCCGGGTACCCGCCAGTGAGGTAGCCACCTCAGATATCTTGCACATCAAAGATATGGTCGGGCAGTCCCAAAATATATGAACCAAAGTTCCTGTATGGCCACAGCCCCAGAAACAGAAGGGGGATGTTTGTGGAAACAGTACATGTAGTCTTGATGGGTTGTAATACCATCTGGTTAAAACCTTAAGGGCCGTCTCACGAACAGAAAGAGATCTAGAGCACTTACATATGTTATCCACTATGGAATCCCAATCCTCATCCGAAAAGGTGATACCACTATCCTCATCCCATTTTTGTCTGTATAAAGGGGGTGTATGAGAAAGACAGGTCAAAGATTGATAATAAAGATCAGAAATAAGATCCCTACCTCTGGGAGAGTCACGGCTGATACATTAAAAAAAAGAAATCGGGGAGGATGATATAAGGCCAAACTGTGAATTAAAAAAGTGTCTAATCTGTCGGTAGCGATGGTACTCACGAAGAGGGATATCAAAAAACTTACGTAGCATATCAAAGGTAATATATGATCCTCCTCTTTGGAAATCAGATAATCTGATAAGGGAACAATCATACCACCAACAAAATGTTTGAGGGGAGGAAAAAGCTGCGACAAAAGTAGGATCTCCAAAAAATGATACCCCTGGGGGAATAAGAGAGACTTGATTCAATTTAAGTTTGTATTTGGACAAAAGCATCAGTGAGTCTGGCACTATGGAGTTGTAGAAAGTAAGTGATCGAGGAGAGATTTTGGACCACAGAATACCCGGTAAGTAGAATGGGCGTATAGACTGAGACTCAAATTTGATCCATGGGGTCTGAGAATTAATAGTTGCCCATTGTGATAGCTGTGCAAAACAAGCCAAGAGGTAATATAGCCAAAAATTGGGAAGTCCGAGACCTCCCGTCCGTTGTGAGCGGTACAAAATGAATGAAGCAAAACGTGGACGCCTATTACCCCAGATAAAATTGTTAATAGTCCGCTGAAAGTGATCCAAAAACGTTTTTGGACTGGAAGTGCTCTGAAAAGATAAAGTAGTTTAGGCAAAATATTCATTTTAACCGCCGTGACTCTACCCAGAAAGGAAATATGGTAACCATGCCAAATCTTCAACAGAGTAGAGAGACGCGATACACATGGTGGATAATTAGCGGCAAACATATCCGAGTATCTGGGAGTGAGAATAACACCCAAATAGGATATACGGTCCATGACCCATCGAAATGGAAAAGAACTACGGAGAGATGCACTTAGGGAATCAGAAACATTAACAGGCATAATCACCAATTTGGTGAAATTAACAGTGAGACCTGACGTTACAGCAAAATCGTTTAATACGGCACATAAATTAGGCAATGAGATTAATGGGTTAGTAAGAAAAAGCATAATGTTATCAGCATACATACTTATTTTGAAATGTGAAATTAATAAAGGATAGCCAGAAATATCCGGATGTGATTTGATCGCCACTGCCAAAGGTTCCAACACCAGCACAAACAAGAGGGGTGAAAGAGGACAGCCCTGACGGGTGCCTCTACCCAATGTAAAAAAGTCAGAACTACAGCCAGGAAGCCTTATTCTTGTTTTAGGGGAGTCATAGAGGGCATGTATGCCTGCCAAAAACCCATCACTGAAGCCCATTTTCCGTAGCAAAGAAAATAAATAGGGCCAAAGCACACTATCAAAGGCCTTGTTTATGTCTAGACTCATCAACAGGACCTCTTTAGAATGTAAATTGGCATCTTGAATAACATTTAGTGTGAGGCAAATTTTATCAGTAATGAATCTGTCAGAAATAAAACCCGATTGGTCTGGAGAGACCAAAGAGGAGATAATAGGGGCCAACCTGTCCGCCAAAATGCGGCTAAATATTTTCAGATCGTTATTCATTACTGAGATTGGTCTGTAGTTTTGTGGTAAACAGTGGTCTCTGTGGTTTGGGTATTAAAGACATATTAGCCAACAACATCTCCTCAGGGAACTTACCCCCCTGCAAAACATCATTAAATAAAGTTATCAAATAGGGAGCCAACATAGAGGCAAAATGTTTATAATAACAAGCGGTGAATCCGTCAGGACCCGGCGCAGTAGAACTTTTTAGCGCACTAATCGCACAAGTTATTTCCTCTTTAGTACAAGGGGCATTAAGAGAGGCAAGCTGAGAAGGTGTAAGGGCAGGGAGGGGTATAGAATCCAGCCATGAGTCAGATGAAGGAACAGAATCTGACTGTGGAGGAGCTAATAGACCAGAATAAAAGTGTTCAAAAATACCCAAAACTTCCTGAGGTAGAGAGGAAATAGCACCCGAGGTGGTGCACAACTTATAGACACGTGGGGGGCGCAGAGAGTGGTTCAATTTCCTTTCAAACATTGTGGATGCTGAGTTGCTATGTAACAAGTATGAGGCCTTTGACCAGCGGAGAGCTTTTTCAGTCTTTTGGGAAAGCAGAGTATTCAATTCTAAACGCTTTTGGGACAACAACTGTTTATTAAGAAGAGATGGATTATCCACATGACTTCTATAGTGTGCTTCTAATTCTCAGGTAAGAAGTAGTATTTGTTGCCATTGTTTTCTATTCCTGGACGAGGCCATGGAGATAAGGCGGCCACGTAGGACCGCCTTATGTGCTACCCATAGTGTGGCTGAAGATATATCAGGAGTAGAGTTAGACTGAAAGTATTCCCGGATAGATGTAACCACCTCTTGGTGAGAGTCAATATCAGTAAGCATAGAGTCATTAGGTCTCCAAGAGAAGGGGGTAGGCGCCAATCCTATAAACGTGATAGATAAAGCCATAATATCGTGATCCGACCAGGGGCTCCGGTGAATGCAAGCTGTTCTAGAATTCGCTAATAAAATAGGGGTACAATAGATATAGTCTAATCTAGCATAAGAGTCATGTGGGTGAGAGTAAAATGAATAATCCCTGGCTCCCACATTGTGCGCTCTCCAGGCATCCATCAATTGGAGGGCATCTAGTTTTTTAGTAAGGGATTTTGGGAAAGCCTGGGAAGATTGCGAGGAGCTCCGGTCCAAAAGAGGATTTGCTACCAGGTTAAAATCCCCACCCACCAATAGATGGGGGGACAAGAACCTATCTAGAACGTCAAAAATTTTGAAAAAAAGGAAGCTTGTGCCGAGTTTGGTGCATAGATGTTAGCAATAGTAAGTTCTCGACCTAAAAGGGTGCCTTTAAGAATGATAAACCTACTGTCCGGATCACGATATACGTGTTGGACCTCAAAGGGGAAGGAATTATGTAGAAAGATAGCTACTCCTCTACTCTTGGAGGAATGTAAAGTATAATACCCCTGCCTATAGGATTTATGGAAATATGTCAGGTGCTTTGTGGCTGCAAAATGTGTTTCCTGTAATAAAATAATTTTAGCCCCCAATCGCTTATATTGAAGAAAGGCTGTTTTGCGCTTGTTTGGTGAGTTGAAACCCTGGACATTATGCAAAATACATTGAATTACCATAGTATACAAAGGTTATAGCTATCAGCATAAAAATACACATTGAAAAGACATCTCCCAGAATTATTTGGCTAGGCATAAGGACCCGTGAGTCCACATCAAACAGATTTATAGGCAGTAGTACCAGCATAGGGGACATCCAGACCCCAATATGGGGGTCGTGACGTCTGCAAACCGGCACAAAACCAACATCATGTACTAAAGCTTTGAAAAGAGAGAAGATAAAAAATAATAGAAGTGAAGCTTTAATAGCTATTATAATTAAAAGGTTAACTGAGAAACATGGATCAGGCAGGCAGTTTGTCATACCTGAAAAAACAAAAGGTTCAAACATCAAAGGGCCAAATGGTCCCAAACCCTGTCTCCGTAAAACATGGAAAACGGAGCTGCCACCCCACAATCGGGCGGTGACATCTCCAGCCATGTCAGGCGGCAGGGTGGGGGAACATGCTCAAGGGTTGTGAAATCATGAATTAATGGGCGGTATTAAGAGGGTCCGCAGACCCTTATTAAGCCTCAACACATCCAGCTATCAATGAGAAAGCATACATAGGTCTCAGAAACACAGAAACATCACAGCAGTGACTACAAAAATGCACATCCTTAAGATATAAGAGATACAAATGAGTAAAATCCCTATATCCCGTTTTTTGTCTTAGTCATAATAAACTGTGGATCAGGACTAAGGGTTGTCAAAATAATGGCTAATAGGCAAGTAAGCATAGTCTTGTCAACCCAGTTCTTGTCGGACTCTCCTTCTATCCCTCCGTGGAGATGGGGTGTGCCAAATGGGAGAGACACGAGGGGTGGAGGGTGGACGTTGAGGTGATGGGGCATCCGCCAGGTCCAACTTGGCCAAGATTTCTCTACCTTCAGGAAGGGATGTGGCTATATATGTACTCCTATTATGTGGAACTATCAGCTTAAAAGGGAAGCCCTATTTGTAGCAAATACGAGCTGAGAAAAGGGCAGTTGTAACTTCTTTAATTTTTCTGCGTTTCTCCAACGTAGCCGGTGAAACATGTGGAAAGATTTACAAAACTGAGCCAGCGATGGAGATCGTTGGGGTATTTCGAGCAGCTCTAAGAATATCTTCTGATTACAAGCATGAAGAACTTCAGGCGTTTTGTACCATAACATCATGAGCTTGTATATATTTTCCTTAAAAACCACACAAACAGAAGATCTAGATGCATTTTCCCAAATTTTCATCCACGTCAATAGGTCAATATCACATTGTACGAATTGAGACCACCTACGCATGTAAAGGTGAGTGTCATTGGATAAGGAGGGGGCATCCAAAAGTAGTTTATAAGTAGAGATGAGCGAATTATTCAAAAATTTGATTCGGCTGATTCGGCGAATTCTTGGAAAAAAATTGATTTGAGTCGAATATATTCGCTGCAAATTTAACTTATAAAAGGGTGTTTCTAGGCTTCAGAGAGCCTTTATATTAGTGCAGAACACTGTACCTTTAATTTAAATGCCCTTGGAGTCTGCTGGGGAAGAGAAATAATACTGTCAGTCAGTATGACATGCAGATGAGTGCCGTCGATCTTAGAATCACCGCACACTTCACTCATTTGGGCAGTCACGGGGCCAAAACCAGAGTGTGGAGCCACAGTGTGGCGGTGGAGGCAGCAGCAATGGGAGGCCATACAGCACCCTATGACAAAATGGAACCCACCAGCAGTGTGAGGAGACCTGAAAGTGGCACATGGCAGAGTGTGACGATGGAGACAGCAGCAATGGGAGGCCGTACAGGGACCCATGACACACTCTGGACCTGGCAGCAGCATGAGGAGGCGGTACAGGGGCCCATGACAGATTACAGGCCTGGCAGCAGCATGAGGAGTCGGTACAGGGGCCCATGGCAGATTACGGGCCTGGCAGCAGCAATGGGAGGCCATACAGCACCCTATGACAAAATGGAACCCACCAGCAGTGTGAGGAGACCTGAAAGTGGCACATGGCAGATTGAGGCGATGGAGACAGCAGCAATGGGAGGCCGTACAGGGACCCATGAGACACTCTGGACCTGGCAGCAGCATGAGGAGGCGGTACACGGGCCCATGACAGATTACGGGCCTGGCAGCAGCATGAGGAGTTGGTACGGGGGCACATGGCAGATTACAGGCCTGGCAGCAGCAATGGGAGGCCATACAGCACCCTATGACAAAATGGAACCCACCAGCAGTGTGAGGAGACCTGAAAGTGGCACATGGCAGAGTGTGGCGATGGAGACAGCAGCAATGGGATGCCGTACAGGGACCCATGAGACACTCTGGACCTGGCAGCAGCATGAGGAGGCGGTACAGGTGCCCATGACATATTACGGGCCTGGCAGCAGCATTAGGAGTCGGTACGGGGGCCCATGGCAGATTACGGGCCTGGCAGCAGCAATGGGAGGCCATACAGCACCCTATGACAAAATGGAACCCACCAGCAGTGTGAGGAGACCTGAAAGTGGCACATGGCAGAGTGTGGCGATGGAGACAGCAGCAATGGGAGGCCGTACAGGGACCCATGAGACACTCTGGACCTGGCAGCAGCATGAGGAGGCGGTACAGGGGCCCATGACAGATTACGGGCCTGGCAGCAGCATGAGGAGTCGGTACGGGGGCCCATGGCAGATTACGGGCCTGGCAGCAGCAATGGGAGGCCATACAGCACCCTATGACAAAATGGAACCCACCAGCAGTGTGAGGAGACCTGAAAGTGGCACATGGCAGAGTGTGGCGATGGAGACAGCAGCAATGGGAGGCCGTACAGGGACCCATGACACACTGTGGACCTGGCAGCAGCATGAGGAGGCGGTACAGGGGCCCATGACAGATTACGGGCCTGGCAGCAGCATGAGGAGTCGGTACGGGGGCCCATGGCAGATTACGGGCCTGGCAGCAGCAATGGGAGGCCATACAGCACCCTATGACAAAATGGAACCCACCAGCAGTGTGAGGAGACCTGAAAGTGGCACATGGCAGAGTGTGGCGATGGAGACAGCAGCAATGGGAGGCCGTACAGGGACCCATGACACACTGTGGACCTGGCAGCAGCATGAGGAGGCGGTACAGGGGCCCATGGCAGATTACGGGCCTGGCAGCAGCAATGGGAGGCCCGTAATCTGCCAGCACCCTATGACAAAATGGAACCCACCAGCAGTGTGAGGAGACCTGAAAGTGGCACATGGCAGAGTGTGGCGATGGAGACAGCAGCAATGGGAGGCCGTACAGGGACCCATGACACACTGTGGACCTGGCAGAAGCATGAGGAGGCGGTACAGGGGCCCATGGCAGATTACGGGCCTGGCAGCAGCAATGGGAGGCCCGTAATCTGCCAGCACCCTATGACAAAATGGAACCCACCAGCAGTGTGAGGAGACCTGAAAGTGGCACATGGCAGAGTGTGGCGATGGAGACAGCAGCAATGGGAGGCCGTACAGGGACCCATGACACACTGTGGACCTGGCAGAAGCATGAGGAGGCGGTACAGGGGCCCATGGCAGATTAGGGGCCTGGCAGCAGCAATGGGAGGCCCATAATCTGCCAGCACCCAATGACAAAATGGAACCCAGCAGCAGTGTGAGGAGACCTGAAAGTGGCACATGGCAGAGTGTGGCGATGGAGACAGCAGCAATGGGAGGCTGTACAGGGACCCATGAGACACTCTGGACCTGGCAGCAGCATGAGGAGGCGGTACAGGGGCCCATGACAGATTACGGGCCTGGCAGCAGCATGAGGAGTTGGTACGGGGGCCCATGGCAGATTACGGGCCTGGCAGCAGCAATGGGAGGCCATACAGCACCCTATGACAAAATGGAACCCACCAGCAGTGTGAGGAGACCTGAAAGTGGCACATGGCAGAGTGTGGCAATGGAGACAGCAGCAATGGGAGGCCGTACAGGGACCCATGACACACTGTGGACCTGGCAGCAGCATGAGGAGGCGGTACAGGGGCCCATGGCAGATTACGGGCCTGGCAGCAGCAATGGGAGGCCCGTAATCTGCCAGCACCCTATGACAAAATGGAACCCACCATCAGTGTGAGGAGACCTGAAAGTGGCACATGTTTGGGGCATGATTCATGGCGGATTTAGTCAGTTGTGTCAGGAACTGGTGGTTTGAAATCCAGACTAATCCACGCCTGATTCATTTTCACAAACGTGAGTCTCTCCACACTTTGGGTGGATAGTCGTGTCCTCCGCGGAGTTACAATACCTCCTGCCGCACTAAACACGCGCTCCGATGCCACGCTACTGGCCGGGCATGACAGCCTTTCAAGGGCAAATTCAGCTAGTTGGGGCCAAAGGTCAAGTTTTGTTGCCCAGTAGTCAAGGAGATTGTCTACCTCGGTTGGCAGGGTGCTGTCCAAGTAGGCCCAAGCCTGTTGTTTGAGGTCCTGCTCCAGGTCCACCTGATGCTGCTGCTGCTGCGGCTGGTTAGTAGTTTCCTCACTGCGCTGGTGAAGAAAGCTACTCATCATCGACTGCAGACTGAGGCAGCCGCTGCTGGTGGAGCTGCCACTGCTCCTACCACCCCACCCCTCCCCTGCTGCCATGGCAGTGAAACGCGAGCGCACAGGGCCCACAGTGTCTGAGGATGGACGTTGGCGCAGAAAGGCAGAGACCAACTGACTACATAGGTGGTTTTTATAGTACGTAATTTTGGCCTCCCTCTCAGCAGGTGTGAAAAAGGCCACCATTTTGGAACGGTAGCGAGGGTCCAACAAGGTGGACAGCCAAAAGTCATCCCTCTGTCTGATGGTTATTATTCAGCTGTCGCTGCGCAAGCAACCGAGCATGCTATGGTCCATTTGTGCCAAGGAATGCGAGGGACTCCCTGCCTCCATCTCCACAGCATACTGCCACGGTGCGTCTGGGTCCTCTGTCTCCTCCTCCTCCTCCTCTACCAGATGCTCCTGCTCCTCCACTCCTGTCCGCTGAGTGGAAAAACCACCCATTTCACTCAATAATTCCTGAGCACCAATGTCCTCCTCTACCTCCTCCTCTTCTTCCTGTCCTGCCCCCACAGGGGTCATGTGGCGTTGAGATCTGTGCGCCACGTCTACCGCACCCTGACCAGCCATTGTTAACAGCATTTGTTCAAGGACGTGCAACACAGGAATGACGTCGTTCATCCCATAGTCCTGCCGACTCACGAATAGCGTGGCCTCCTCAAAGGGCCTGAGCAAGCGGCAGGTGTCACGCATGAGCTGCCAATGGCTGACATCGAAGTTACACAGGGGAGTACCTTTATCCGCTTGTAACATCAGGAAATCGGTGATGGCCTTTCGCTGTTCGTAAAGGCGGTCTAACATGTGTAGGGTTGAATTCCACCTTGTTGCAACGTCGCAGATCAGGCGATGCTGTGGAATTCCGTTCTGCCGCTGCAGCTCAAGGAGGGTGTGCTTTGCGGTGTAGGAATGGCTGAAATGCATGCAAAGTTTACGTGACATTTTAAGGATGTCTTGCAGTGGGACTGTCAGGAATCAAGGAATGACCAGAAAGGTGTGGACTGACACAGGGAAACACAGGTTTCAGGTATAGTATAATACAGGTTATTATTAGCCACCCAGATATATATATAAATATAAACGCACAGTGCGCAAACCAACCTTCCACTAATCTTAGGAGGTGCAGGAACACAGGCGTAGTCAGGGCTGGAGAGGTGGAATGGTCAGGCCGGCCGTAGGGTTCTGTAATGACTGCCTGGTGGTACCTCTAGCGGTCCTCAGGACAGGATTCCCCAGGGCGCGGAGTCTAAGTCCCAGTCTGCTATTCACCAGGGCCCCTGATGGTGGGGATGGACTTGGAGCAGACAGGAACCAGGTCGCGGCCCCTGAGTACACCTGCTAGTGATAGAGGGATCCGCCAGAGGTATGTGCAGGTACAGCTGGATCCGTGCAGGATGGATGGATGGCAGAGTAGTGAGCGTGGTCAGACGGGCCAAGTCAGCAACGTGCGGGCAGCAAGGCATCAAAGGAGCAGGCAGAGAATGGTCAAGGTCACAAGCCGGGTTCAGTAACTCACGGACAGCGCAGTACAGAGGATCAGGCAGAAGGATGGTCAGGGATGAGCCAGTAGTCAGAACAGGAGACGGTCAACAGGAATCAGAATCAGGCAGGGTCGGCAACAAGGTATCTTCTCACAGGAACTAGGAACAGGATACAGGGGCTCATGGGGAGACATACACCAAGGCACAGAGCACAGGCCTGGTCATGCCTTATATACACCTTTCTGTAATCAGCCCCAGGTTTGGCTGATTGTGAGCTTCTGGCTGCTAAGAGCACCCGCTGGTCAGCTCTGGTACTGCAGCCCACACGGCAGGAGAGTCCCACCACCAGTGCTGAGAGCACCCGCTGGTCAGCTCTGGTACTGCAGCCCACACGGCAGGAGAGTCCCACCACCAGTGCTGAATCCATTCCTGACAGAACCCCCCCCTCAAGGAGCGGCCTCAGGACGCTCCAAACAGTCCTTAGTGGGCGAAATGTTCCACCGCCCGGGTCCGGTAACTGGCTGAATATCCTACTGCCGGAGTAAACCGGCTGGCTTGGTTTCCTGCTGGTAGACTTCTCTTTGTGTAGGAGAATCAAGGAAGGCAGATCACTGGGCACAGGATTTCCAGGAGCAGGCTGGGTATCAGTTATCGGCCAGTTTAACTGGACGTCAGGGGCTGGCATGTCGGGCTGTGTAGCGGGCAGAGGCACGTCAGCGGGCACCGAGTCATCTGGCACGACAGCGGGCACAGAGTCACCGGGCACGTCAGCGGGCACCAAGCCTTCTAGCAGAACCGCGGGTACCGGGTCACCAAGCTCGACAGCAGGCACCAAATTAACTGGCACGACAGCGGGCACTGAGTCAACTGGCATCGAGTCATCTGGCTCGACAGCGGGCACCGAGTCATCAAGCATCAAGTCATCCGGCTCAACAGCGGGCACTGCGTCAACTGGCACCGAGTCAACTGGTACGACAGCGGGCATCAAGTCAACTGGCACCGAATCATCAGGCATCAAGTCATCTGGCTCGACAGCGGGCACCGAGTCAACTGGCACCGAGTCAACTGGTACGACAGCGGGCATTGAGTCAATTGGCACGACAGCGGGCACCGAGTCAACTGGCACCGAGTCAACTGGTACGACAGCGGGCACCGAGTCAACTGGCACCGAGTCAACTGGTATGACAGCGGGCACCGAGTCAACTGGCACCGAGTCAACTGGTATGACAGCGGGCACCGAGTCATCAAGCATCAAGTCATCCGGCTCAACAGCGGGCACTGAGTCATCAAGCATCAAGTCATCCGGCTCAACAGCGGGCACTGAGTCAACTGGCACCGAGTCAACTGGTACGACAGCGGGCACCAAGTCAACTGGCACCGAATCATCAGGCATCAAGTCATCTGGCTCGACAGCGGGCACCGAGTCAACTGGTACGACAGCGGGCACCGAGTCAACTGGCACAGAGTCAACTGGCACGACAGCAGGCACCGAGTCAACCGGCATCAAGTCATCCAGCTCAACAGCGGGCACTGAGTCAACTGGCACCAAGTCAACCTGTACGACAGCAGGCACCAAGTCAACTGGCACCGAATCATCAGGCACCAAGTCAACTGGCTCGACAGCGGGTACCGAGTCAACTGGCACCAAGTCAACTGGTACGACAACGGGCACCGAGTCATCAGGCATCAAGTCATCTGGCTCAACAGCGGGCACTGAGTCAACTGGCACCGAGTCAACTGGTACGACAGCGGGCACCAAGTCAACTGGCACCGAATCATCAGGCATCAAGTCATCTGGCTCGACAGCGGGCACCAAGTCAACTGGTACGACAGCGGGCACCGAGTCAACTGGCACAGAGTCAACTGGCAGGATGGTACAGTGAGTGGGAGCAGGGTACCGACATGTGGCAGATTGCTGGGTATACTGGGCTGTCACTGGGGGGGCTGTCACTGGGGGTGCTGTCGGGAATGCAGGAAAAGAGCTTTGAGCAGAGGAATGATGAGAAACAGGACTGGTTCGTTGCAAGCTGACTGAGGCTGGGTGTAACAAGTCTGTCCATGTCTGCAGTAAGGGTTGGACAACGCTCAGCTTACACAAGGCCTGTGATCAAAGTTTGCACTGCGTTTATACACTTCTTTAGCACCTGTGGTGAATATGCTGAATAATGCTCCAAGAAGCAATCCGGATCATCCTCCAACAACCATACCAGTGATATTATTTGACTCGCCCTGAATGGAGGAAGAAATTCATCCCTGCTTTCAGGGGTACTAGATCAGTGGTCGGCAAGCCGCGGCTCGCGAGCCACATGCGGCTCTTTACCCAGTCTAATGCGGCTCTTCTGTGTGCCGGGCGCCTGCTCCCCTCCCTCCTCTCGGTCGGCCGCTCCCCTGCCTCCTCTCGGTTGGCAGCCCCAAAAGTCCGCGCGGACCTTTTAATCCGGCTTGCGGATGTGGCTGTCAGGATGTGTGTAGGCGGGGCAGCGTGCCGAACGTGAGGGGAGGGGAGCTAGGCTCCTCTCACAGTCCGCCCTGAAGACCCGAACGGCGCGGGAAGACAGCGAGAGGAACGCAAAAGGTAAGTGAATTGACACGGGGGACTTGGCTTACTAGAAGGGGGGGGGGGAATAGTACTGTGGGGGATGAAATACTATATGAGGGATGAAATACTATATGGGGGGATGAAATACTATATGGGGGATGAATTACTATATCAGGGATGAAATACTATATGAGGGATGAAATACTATATGGGGGGATGAAATACTATATGGGGGGATGAAATACTATATGGGGGGATGAAATACTATATGGGGGGATGAAATACTATATGGGGGGATGAAATACTATATGGGGGGATGAAATACTATATGAGGGATGAAATACTATATGAGGGATGAAATACTATATGGGGGATGAATTACTATATGAGGGATGAATTACTGTATGAGGGATGAAATACTATATGGGGGGATGAAATACTATATGAGGGATGAAATACTATATGAGGGGATGAAATACTATATGGGGGGATGAAATACTATATGGGGGATGAAATACTATATGAGGGATGAAATACTATATGAGGGATGAAATACTATATGAGGGATGAAATACTATATGAGGGATGAATTACTATATGAGGGATGAAATACTATATGGGGGGATGAAATACTATATGGGGGGATGAAATACTATATGGGGGGATGAAATACTATATGAGGGATGAATTACTATATGAGGGATGAAATACTATATGAGGGATGAAATACTATATGGGGGGATGAAATACTATATGGGGGGATGAAATACTATATGAGGGATGAATTACTATATGGGGGGATGAAATACTATATGAGGGATGAATTACTATATGAGGGATGAAATACTATATGAGGGATGAAATACTATATGGGGGGATGAAATACTATATGAGGGATGAAATACTATATGGGGGGATGAAATACTATATGAGGGATGAAATACTATATGAGGGATGAATTACTATATGGGGGATGAAATACTATATGAGGGATGAAATACTATATGGGGGATGAAATACTATATGGGGGATGAAATACTATACGGGGGATGAAATACTATACGGGGGATGAAATACTATACGAGGGATGAAATACTATACGGGGGATGAATTGCTATGGGGGATGAATTACTATATGGGGGATGAATTACTATGGGGGATGAATTACTATATGGAGGATGAATTACTATATGGGGGATGAATTACTATATGGGGGATGAATTACTATATGGGGGATGAATTACTATGGGGGATGAATTACACTATGGGGGATGAATTACACTATGGGGGATGAATTACTATATGGGGGATGAATTACTATGGGGGATGAATTACTATATGGGAGATGTATTTTCAGTTTTAAAAATGTGGCTCTCAAAATAAATTTCAATCATGGTTTTGGCGAGATTTGGCTCAGTTGAAAAAAAAGGTTGCCCACCACTGTACTAGATGAAGCCAACTCAATACAAGCCTGAATCAATGGCTGCACCTCAGAGAGCTCTAGGTCCTGACCTACTAGGGAATGAGCGACCCGTATGCACTCTAGCAGCTGATCCCGGGTATACTCCCGCAGAGTCTTATAGGCATATTCCCTGTCATCAAAGACTAGCATAGACAAATATACAACCTCATCAGGATGCATCCTTCACGACAAGTCAAGATGGCTTCCCTGTGCAGCCACTTCTGGTCAGGAAAGGCCTTGGTGTGATGTCAGGAATCAAGGAATGACCAGAAAGGTGTGGACTGACACAGGGAAACACAGGTTTCAGGTATAGTATAATACAGGTTATTATTAGCCACCCAGATATATATAAATATAAACGCACAGTGCGCAAACCAACCTTCCACTAATCTTAGGAGGTGCAGGAACACAGGCGTAGTCAGGGCTGGAGAGGTGGAATGGTCAGGCCGGCCGTAGGGTTCTGTAATGACTGCCTGGTGGTACCTCTAGCGGTCCTCAGGACAGGATTCCCCAGGGCGCGGAGTCTAAGTCCCAGTCTGCTATTCACCAGGGCCCCTGATGGTGGGGATGGACTTGGAGCAGACAGGAACCAGGTCGCGGCCCCTGAGTACACCTGCTAGTGATAGAGGGATCCGCCAGAGGTATGTGCAGGTACAGCTGGATCCGTGCAGGATGGATGGATGGCAGAGTAGTGAGCGTGGTCAGACGGGCCAAGTCAGCAACGTGCGGGCAGCAAGGCATCAAAGGAGCAGGCAGAGAATGGTCAAGGTCACAAGCCGGGTTCAGTAACTCACGGACAGCGCAGTACAGAGGATCAGGCAGAAGGATGGTCAGGGATGAGCCAGTAGTCAGAACAGGAGACGGTCAACAGGAATCAGAATCAGGCAGGGTCGGCAACAAGGTATCTTCTCACAGGAACTAGGAACAGGATACAGGGGCTCATGGGGAGACATACACCAAGGCACAGAGCACAGGCCTGGTCATGCCTTATATACACCTTTCTGTAATCAGCCCCAGGTTTGGCTGATTGTGAGCTTCTGGCTGCTAAGAGCACCCGCTGGTCAGCTCTGGTACTGCAGCCCACACGGCAGGAGAGTCCCACCACCAGTGCTGAGAGCACCCGCTGGTCAGCTCTGGTACTGCAGCCCACACGGCAGGAGAGTCCCACCACCAGTGCTGAGAGCACCCGCTGGTCAGCTCTGGTACTGCAGCCCACACGGCAGGAGAGTCCCACCACCAGTGCTGAATCCATTCCTGACAGGGATGGTGGATTTTAGGAACCGCTTGACAACCAGATTGAACACGTGAGCCATGCATGGCGCATGGCACAACCTTCCTTGACGCAGAGCAGACACCATGTTCTTTCCGTTGTCGGTCAACATGGTTCCGATTTTCAGTTTGCGCGGAGACAGCCATCTGTCGATTTCTCTGTTCATTACACTCAGAAGTTCCTCCCCTGTGTGACTACGTTCGCCAAGGCATACCAGGTGCAGCACAGCGTGACACCGTTGCGCCCTGCACATGTGATATGCCGGTCGGGTAATGGGACTTGGCACGGGGGTGGCGGCTGAGGACACGGCGGAAGAAGAGGTGGTAGAGGCGGACATCTTTGCTGGACCAAGGACGTGCAAACGTGGAGGCAAAAGCGTCGTGACCTGTCCAAGTTGCTGGTGCGGCTGTGCCGGCACCACGTTCACCCAGTGGGCCGTAAATGACATGTACTGTCCCTGACCGTAGTTACAGCTCCACACGTCGGCGCTGCCGTGCACTTTGGCAGAGACCGACATGCTCAAAGACTGGCCCACCATCTCTTCTACATGTGAATGCAGGGCTGGCACTGACTTTTTGGAGAAGAAATGCCGGCTTGGCACTCTCCACCGCGGCGCGGCACAAGCCATCATTTCTCGGAAAGGTGCTGAGTCCACCACTTGGAAAGGGAGGGACTGCAGCACCAGCAACTTAGACAGGAGGACGTTCATCTTCTGCACCGTCGGGTGCGTGCTCGCAAACTGTTGTCTCTTGGAAATGGATTCCAAGAAAGACTGCTGACGGAATCCGTGAAGAGGAGTAGCAGGAGAAGGAGCATCTGAACGAGCGGAAAATGCCAACGAGCGACAACTCCCCTCAGCAGAGGTGTTGTAGCCTTGACTGGCTGATAGAGGGCGATTGACGTCGGGTGACGGAGCAAGTAACGGAGCGGGTGATGGAGCGGGGTCTGGGGCAGGCAGAACCGCCGTATCTTTATCACGGTTTTCCCAGGCCACCGAATGGCGATGCTGCATATGCTGATGCAACGCTGTAGTCCCAACATGGGACCCCTGGCCACGCTTGACTTTCTGGCCACATAGTCGACATACGGCTACGTTTATTTCCTCGGGCGGCTTGACAAAAAATTGCCACACCGCCGAGTAGGAAACTTTGCCCCCGCTACTCCTCACTGGCTGACTGCTACTTCCTCCGTGCACACCGGCACCACTACTGGCCGTGGTGGTAGGCTGCAGTGGAGCTGGTGCTCTACTCCGTGGCCGTTTGCCTCCACTGACACTGCTGAGACCCTGCTGCCTCCTGGGCAACCCACCGACTGTTTTGCTCGCTGCCAAGCTGGCACCCTCTTCTCCTGATGATGCGGAAGCAATAGCCTGATGACGACGAGGCTGCCAAGTGCGATCAGCCTCATCATCATCAATTAGGGTCTCCGACTCACTATTAGCCCCCTCGGCTGCGTGTGGGTCAGGAGACAGACCTGTCTCTAGACCGGCTACCGAGCCACTCTCCTCGCCAGTACTTCTTCGCCTGGCTGCTGAAGAGGCGGATGTCTCCCCCGTTCCTGACCGCCCTCTGTTAGCTCTTCCTCACTGTACAGTGGGGCTGAGCCCACAGCTTGCGATACTTCGCTTGGTGAGGGAACACCAAAGGACAGGGGCAGGTAGAGGACACGTGATTTCAGTGGGCTTGCTCCCGGGCCATGCCAACTAACGGTTGTGTCTGACGTACCCACCGACCGTTGGCTGTAGGTGTCAGAGGTGACCTGGGAAGAGGAAGACGACCGAGCCAACCAATCGATGACGGCAGGGTTGTCGGTAAAGACACGACCGCTGGATGACACCGCGAGCACTGGCCTCTGGCTGCGACTAGTGCTGCCTCGACTCCTTCCTCTGCTGCCACGTCTGCTCGCTCCTAAAACATTGCCTCCTCTGCCACTCCTCTGCGTGTTGTCTGACATACTCTTTAATTCTATAAGCACCCCAAAAATAACGTAACGATTCTGTGTCCCTCAGTTACAATTCTGTGTCCCTGAGTAACAATTATGTGTCCCTGAGTAACAATTATGTGTCCCTGAGTAACAATTATGTGTCCCTGAGTAACAATTCTGTGTCTGTCCCTGAGTAACAATTCTGTGTCTGTCCCTGAGTAACAATTATGTGTCCCTGAGTAACAATTCTGTGTCCCTGAGTAACAATTATGTTTCCCTGAGTAACAATTATGTGTCCCTGTGTAACAATTATGTGTCCCTCAGTAACAATTATTTGTCCCTGAGTAACAATTCTGTGTCTGTCCCTGAGTAACAATTATGTGTCCCTGAGTAACAATTTTGTGTCCCTGAGTAACAATTCTGTGTCCCTGAGTAACAATGAGTAACAATTATGTGTCCCTCAGTAACAATTCTGTGTTCCTGAGTAAAAATTATGTGTCCCTGAGTAACAATGAGTAACAATTCTGTGTCCCTGAGTAACAATTCTGTGTCCCTGAGTAACAATTCTGTGTCTGTCCCTGAGTAACAATTCTGTGTCCCTCAGTAACGATTCTGTGTCCCTCAGTAATAATTCTGTGTCCCTGAGTAACAATTATGTGTCTGTCCCTGAGTAACAATTATGTGCCCCTGAGTAACAATTCTGTGTCCCTGAGTAACAATTATGTGTCTGTCCCTGATTAACAATTCTGTGTCCCTCAGTAACGATTCTGTGTCCCTCAGTAACAATTCTGTGTCCCTGAATAACAATTCTGTGTCTGTCCCTGAGTAACAATTCTGTGTCCCTCAGTAACGATTCTGTGTCCCTCAGTAACAATTCTGTGTCCCTGAGCAACAATTATGTGTCCCTGAGTAACAATTCTGTGTCTGTCCCTGAGTAACAATTCTGTGTCCCTGAGTAACAATTCTGTGTCCCTCAGTAACGATTCTGTGTCCCTGAGTAACAATTATGTGTCTGTCCCTGAGTAACAATTCTGTGTCATTGAGTAACAATTCTGTGTCTTTCCCTGAGTAACAATTCTGTGTCCCTGAGTAACAATGTTGTGTCCCTGAGTAACAATTCTGTGTCTGTCCCTGAGTAACAATTCTGTGTCCCTCAGTAACGATTCTGTGTCCCTCAGTAACAATTCTGTGTCCCTGAGTAACAATTATGTGTCTGTCCCTGAGTAACAATTATGTGCCCCTGAGTAACAATTCTGTGTCCCTGAGTAACAATGAGTAACAATTATGTGTCCCTGAGTAACAATTATGTGTCCCTCAGTAACGATTCTGAGTCCCTCAGTAACAATTCTGTGTCCCTGAGTAACAATTATGTGTCTGTCCCTGAGTAACAATTCTGCGTCCCTGAGTAACAATTCTGTGTCCCTCAGTAACTATTATGTGTCCCTGAGTAACAATTATGTGTCCCTGAGTAACAATTAGTAACAATTATGTGTCCCTCAGTAACAATTATGTGTACCTGAGTAACAATTCTGTGTCTGTCCCTGAGTAACAATTCTGTGTCCCTCAGTAACGATTCTGTGTCCCTCAGTAATGATTTTGTGTCCCTGAGTAACAATTATGTGTCCCTGAGTAACAATTCTGTGTCCCTCAGTAACAATTCTGTGTCTGTCCCTGAGTAACAATTCTGTGTCCCTCAGTAACGATTCTGTGTCCCTCAGTAACAATTATGTGTCCCTCAGTAACAATTATGTGTCTCTGAGTAACAATTATGTGTCTCTGAGTAACAATTCTGTGTCCCTGAGTAACAATTATGTGTCCCTGAGTAACAATTCTGTGTCTGTCCCTCAGTAACAAATCTGTGTCCCTCAGTAACAATTCTGTGTCCCTCAGTAACAATTCTGTGTCTGTCCCTGAGTAACAGTTCTGTGTCTGTCCCTGAGTAACAGTTCTGTGTCCCTGAGTAACAATGAGTAACAATTATGTGTCCCTCAGTAACAATTATGTGTCCCTGAGTAACAATGAGTAACAATTATGTGTCCCTGAGTAACAATTATGTGTCCCCGAGTAACAATTCTGTGTCTGTCCCTGAGTAAAAATTATGTGTCCCTGAGTAACAATGAGTAACAATTATGTGTCCCTCAGTAACAATTCTGTGTTCCTGAGTAACAATTATGTGTCCCTGAGTAACAATGAGTAACAATTCTGTGTCCCTGAGTAACAATCGGTGTCCTTGAGTAACAATTATGTGTCCCTGAGTAACAATTCTGTGTCTGTCCCTGAGTAACAATTCTGTGTCCCTCAGTAACGATCCTGTGTCCCTCAGTAACAATTTTGTGTCCCTGAGTAACAATTCTGTGTCCCTGAGTAACAATTCTGTGTCCCTCAGTAACAATTCTGTGTCCCTCAGTAACAATTCTGTGTCTGTCCCTGAGTAACAATTCTGTGTCCCTCAGTAACGATTTTGTGTCCCTCAGTAACAATTCTGTGTCCCTGAGTAACAATTATGTGTCCCTGAGTAACAATTCTGTATCTCTCCCTGAGTAACAATTCTGTGTCCCTCAGTAACGATTATGTGTCCCTCAGTAACAATTCTGTGTCCCTGAGTAACAATTCTGTGTTTGTCCCTGAGTAACAATTCTGTGTCTGTCCCTGAGTAACAATTCTGTGTCCCTGAGTAACAATTCTGTGTCCCTGAGTAACAATTCTGTGTCCCTGAGTAACGATTCTGTGTCTGTCCCTGAGTAACGATTCTGTGTCCCTGAGTAACGATTCTGTGTCCCTGAGTAACAATTATGTGTCCCTGAGTAACAATTATGTGTCCCTGAGTAACGATTCTGTGTCCCTGAGTAACGATTCTGTGTCCCTGAGTAACAATTCTGTGTCCCTGAGTAACAATTATGTGTCCCTGAGTAACAATTCTGTGTCCCTGAGTAACAATTCTGTGTCCCTCAGTAACGATTCTGTGTCCCTCAGCAACAATTCTGTGTCCCTGAGTAACAACTCTGTGTCCCTGGGCAACAATTCTGTGTCCCTGAGTAACAATTATGTGTCCCTGAGTAACAATGAGTAACAATTATGTGTCCCTCAGTAACAATTCTGTGTCCCTGAGTAACAATTCTGTGTCTTTCCCTGAGTAACAATTCTGTGTCTTTCCCTGAGTAACAATTCTGTGTCCCTGGGCAACAATTCTGTGTCCCTGAGTAACAATTATGTGTCCCTGAGTAACAATGAGTAACAATTATGTGTCCCTGAGTAACAATTATCTGTCCCTGAGTAACAATTCTGTGTCTGTCCCTGAGTAACAATTCTGTGTCCCTGAGTAACAATTCTGTGTCCCTGAGTAACAATTCCGTGTCTGTCCCTGAGTAACAATTCTGTGTCCCTCAGTAACGATTATGTGTCCCTCAGTAACAATTCTGTGTCCCTGAGTAACAATTCTGTTTCTTTCCCTGAGTAACGATTCTGTGTCCCTCAGTAACAATTCTGTGTCCCTGAGTAACAATTCTGTGTCCCTGAGTAACAATTCTGTGTCCCTGAGTAACAATTCTGTGTCCCTGAGTAACAATTCTGTGTCTGTCCCTGAGTAACAATTCTGTGTCCCTGAGTAACAATTCTGTGTCTTTCCCTGAGTAACAATTATGTGTCTGTCCCTGAGTAACAATTCTGTGTCTGTCCCTGAGTAACAATTCTGTGTCCCTCAGTAACGATTCTGTGTCCCTCAGTAACAATTCTGTGTCCCTGAGCAACAATTATGTGTCCCTGAGTAACAATTCTGTGTCCCTGAGTAACAATTCTGTGTCTGTCCCTGAGTAACAATTCTGTGTCCCTGAGTAACAATTCTGTGTCTTTCCCTGAGTAACAATTATGTGTCCCTGAGTAACAATTCTGTGTCCCTGAGTAACGATTGTGTGTCCCTGAGTAACGATTCTGTGTCCCTGAGTAACGGTTCTGTGTCCCTAAGTATTGGTTCTGTGTCCCTAAGTAACGGTTCTGTGTCCCTCAGTAACGGTTCTGTGTCCCTAAGTAACGGTTCTGTGTCCCTAAGTAACGGTTCTGTGTCCCTGAGTAACGATTCTGTGGCCCTAAAGTCTCTGTGGCCCTAACTCTGTCCCTCAATACAGACAGGTCTGTCTCTCTTGAATGACTGGAGGCTAATGGAGAATTCTAAAATGGCCGCGATTTATAGCTCCACCATTACACAGTGCTGGCTGGCTGCTGATTGGCTAATGCGATCACATGTCATGAATGAATGCATTTTGGGTCAGGGCACCTTGTCTGCGCGCCTTCCCAGAGATCCCCGCTCCGTCGCCACACATGTCGCCGCCATTTTTGGGAAAATTTGATTCGTGCGTCCGAAGTTGGCTAATCTTCGGATTCGTCGCGAATCGAATATTTCCCAATCTTCAAAATGAATTACACTTCGCCATGTTCGATTCGCTCATCTCTATTTATAAGTATTAGAAATAATACCCCTTTGGTGGGGACCCTGCATGCATAAACGTTCGAAGGAAGTAGGCTTCCCCAGGATCAATGAGGGTGCTAAGGTGGAAAAGAAGTGGCGTATTTGAAGTTAAATATATAGGTGTTGAGAAGGCAGAAAAGCTTTTTTCTGGAGATCTGGGAATGAGTGTAACTTACGAGTCACCGGGTGTACCAGGTGACACAATTGAAAAAGGTTAGCTACTACCCAAAGAGACATCCGGGACATGGCCATATTATCTGGAAGATTAGGGTTATAGAGGATATTTGTCAGTGGGGAGCAATCGGAGGCCAGTCTAAATTTAGCCTTACATTTCTGCCAAACAGTCAGAGAAAAGTGCATGGGACCAAGGAGTAGGTGGCGAAAAGAAGAGACATCCACTGCTGAGGTCGACCAAAGGAGGGAGCATGGATGAGTCGGAGACAGTTGTAAAGATTCGATCTCAGTCCATGTGTTGGGAGGATAATGGGTGGACCATAACATGAGAAAACGAAGATGAGTTGCATAGTAGTATGTTATTATATCCGGTGCCCCCAAGCCCCCCCTAGAACACGGAGAAAGCAAAACAGAAAGTGCAATCCTGTGCCTCTTGTTGTGCGAAATAAAATGCAGAAAAGATTTCTGGAGGGAGTGAAGTTTGGACATAGGAACGGGAACGGGGAGGGTCGCAAACAGGTATAACAGTTTGGGTAACACGGTCATTTTTAGTACGTTAATGAGTCCGAGAAAAGAAATGGGCACTGCATCCCAGTGTTTCAGAGAGCGAGAAATTGTTATAAATAATGGGGGGAAATTGGCCTCGTATATGGATTGGTAAGAGGAAGTAAGATTAATACCTAAATATTTTAAAGAGTGGGTGCACCACCGGTAGGGAAAGGCTTCCTGAAGAGAGGATAAAACGACAGGTGGGACATGTATTGGGAGTGCTTCAGTTTTAGACGTGTTAACTTTGTAGCCAGATATGGCCCCAAATTGTTTCAAGGTCTTATGCAAAATCGGTAGGGAGGTATGTGGACTCGCAAGTGTGAGGAGGATGTCATCAGCAAACAGCGATAATTTGTACTCATGGGTATGGGATCGTATCCCGCGAATATCTGGATTCGACCTGATGGCGATGGCTAATGGTTCCAGACAAAGAATGAACAGTAAAGGAGAGAGTGGGCAACCCTGACGTGTACCATTTGACATCTGAAAGGGGAGTGAAAAAAAGAGGCTAATCTGACCTGCGAAAAGGGGGAAGAATAAAGGGCCTTCAAGGCTGCTACAAATGGACCCCTGAAACCAAATCTTTCCAAGACCATGAACATGTAAGGCCAACTTAAACGGTCGAAAGCTTTTTGAGCATCTAAACTTAATAATATAGCGGGGGTGGAGGATTGGTTAACCAAGTCAACCAGATCAATAGATCTCCTGGTGTTATCTGCAGCGTGTCTGGCAGGTACAAAGCCCACTTGGTCCCTATGTATGAGTTTGGAAATAATTCCAGACAGTCGGTTGGCCAAGATTTTAGTGAAAATCTTGTAATCGGAATTAAGTGAGGCAATGGGGCGGTAGTTGTCTACAATAGATTGTTCTTTATCGGGTTTGGGGATAACCGAGATATATGCTCGGGAGAATTCAGTCTGGGGTGTTACCCCCTTGAAATGATCTCGATAAAAGGAGAGGAGATGAGGTGCCAGGATACCAATAAAGGATTTACAGTAGGAGTAGGGCAATCCGTCCGGTCCCGGGGCTTTACGAGAGGGAAGATGTTTAATTGTGTCAAGCAATTCCTTAGGCGTAATATCAGCGTTAAAGGTGGCAATGTCTGAGGGTGAAAGACACGGAAGTGACAGGGGGTCAAAAAAATTATCAAAAAGATAACTGTGTGAGGGGCGGGTGAAAGTCTGGGGTCAAACAGTTATAGAGATTGTTATAGTACGAGCCAAAAAGGGATGCCATGACCTGAGGATCATAGGTAGGGCTTCCATTCGGTTGGATTAAAAGATTAGGCATAGTGGAAGGAGACTGAGCTTTGAGTCGATTGACTAACATACGATGAGGTTTGTTGGAAAATTCGTAAAATTTTTGCTTAACCCATAGGAGGGATTGCGCAGACTTACTAGAGTCAAGAGTTTTAATTCGGTCACGTAGAGATGTTATCTTCCGGAGCCCAGAAATGGACGGCTTGGCTAACAACCGTCGTTCTGCCAAAGATAGTTGATGAATAAGAGAAGCCCTAGCACTCGCTGAGGATTTTTTTAAACGAGAACCCATAGAAATACAGAGTTCTCGAAATACCGCCTTATGGGCCTCCCACAGGGTTGAGGAAGAAGCTACGGAGCCAACATTGTGGGTAAAATAGGTATCAAGTCCCCGTGACAGTTCATCCCTAAGATGTTCCGTGGAGAGAAAGGTCTCATTAAGACGCCAATGACATGGTTTGGGTATAATAGGAGGGAAAAAAAGGTTTAAAGTCAGAGAGGCATGGTCAGACCAGGTAATGGGGTTGATTTCAGAGGAGACCAGGAGAGCAAGAAGTGGGGCAGAAATAAACAAGTGATCTAGGCGGGAAAAGCTACGGTGAGGGGTGGAGTAGAAAGTAAATTGTTTATGAAGGGGGTGTTTAATCCGCCAAGCATCCAAGAGACGATGCTCCCTTATCCGTCTACAGAAAGATTTTGAAGAGGAGCATTGCCGCTTTGAGGTGTGGACTCGAAAAGAACTTTCCTGTCTTTATGGGGGGGAAAAAACAAATTAAAATCACCCCCAACAATCACATGTGAAGTGGAAATGGAATCCAAGTTGGCGAGTGTCTGTAAAAGAAAATGCAATTGACCCGAATTTGGGGCGTATAGATTCAACAAAACAAGGGGAGTGTCACCAAGCATACATTCCAAAATAATAAAGCGACCCTGTTGGTCAACTTTGGAGGAAACAACCCGAAGGGAGCAGTGTGACCTAATCAAAATTGCCACCCCAGCCTTTCCGGAAGGATCAAAGGCTGAATAGGCTTGGGAAAAAAATCTTGAGGCAAAAACGAAAGGAGCCAGTTGATTTGAAATGGGTCTCCTGGACAAAAATAATGTCTGCTCCTGAGGATCAAAATTCCATCAAAGCCATCCAACGTTTTTGAATGGAATTGAGACCCTTGACGTTATATGACAAAAACCTCAAAGCCATTATAAAATAATAATGGAAAAAGCACATGTATTAGCATGAAAAATGAATAATATACCATTGATGTAAAAGAATGGAAAACAAAAAACATTAAACTAACACAAGAAAGAACAAACACAGTAGTTGACATAAGTATCCGCAAGGATATAAACTTGGGAGTAACAATTTGGCCCAAGTCGTCTAGGCCTATGGCTAGACAAAATCGGGAGCAACACGACAACCAGGACATCAGGAGAATCGCCAAACCCGGTCAGAAAAAACAAAGGTGAAAAAAAAAAACACCCAACAATGGTTCGGCCGGCCAGAAATGAAAAACCTGTGGAAAAAAACATATATAAACCAGGAGGGAAGGATCGGCACCGAATTCACTTCGGAGAGTCACCCCAAAGAATCATCAGACAGGCGGATCAATTGTCCGAGGATGACGTGGACGTTGTGGGGTACGTGATAGCCTCCTTCGGCCTCTGCGGACTGGGGTCCAGATCTTGTTGGGGGTGGCTGATGGACGGGCTGGAGTGGGTGGCAGTGGGGACACGTCATCTGACAAAGGCGGGAGTCCCAGGCGCTTTAAAAAAGAATCCGCCTCATGAAGATCATGGAGCACAACTTGAGTATTGTCCCTAGCTACGATCAGCCTGAAGGGGAACCCCCACCGATAAAGAACACGGTGTTGCTGAAGGTGTGAGGTGATCGGCTTCAGAGCTCGCCGCTTGGCCAGGGTAGTCGGAGACAAGTCGCAGAAGAGTTGGTGTCTGTCACCTTTAAATTCCAAAGATGGCTTGTGGTGAACTGCTGATAATAAGGCTTCCTTGCTTTGAAAAAAATGGAAGCGAACTATGACGTCGCGTGGTCTGGTGCCTTCAACAGGTTTTGGGCCCAGGGAGCGATGAGCCCTGTCCATACGCCAATCTGCTTCTGGAACCAAGGGTGAAAAAGGACAATAGGTGACGGTGTAGTTGTGCATCAAAAATAGATTCGGACATACCGCGTATACGGATATTTTGGCGCCGTTCCCTGTTTTCCAAGTCCTCTTGTTGGAGCTGCATTTGGGACATGGAATGTTTCAGATATGCGTTGTCCTCTTCCAGAACATAAACGTATTGCACCAAATCATCAAACTCATTTTCCAATTTATCTGTGCGGTCTCCAATCTGCGCTATTTCCCCTCTGAGATCCAACGCCAGTTTTCCAATTTCAGCAGAAATGGATGCGGTGATATTGCGTAAGAATATTTGCAATTTATCATCTAGCGCTGAAATTGTGAGAGATGATGATGTGACGGCCTGCTGGGAAATCTGGGTAGAGGGGTGTTGATTCCCTGAGGCAGGGTGGACTATTGCCCCCCCAGTTATATTCTGGGGGTCAGGATCCTCCATCTGGGGTTGGATCACGGCAGAGGCATGCAGAGAAGCTGTAATGCTTGAGGGTGCAGTACCCTCCATGACCACCGGGGGTCCGGGTTCGCTCCCTGGGTTCCCCTGACTCGCAGGTTATTCCTGCGATTGCGATTATCAAGGTCCTCAACCTGCGCCTGCAGTTGTGAAAAGGCCGTTTGTAAATGATCATGATCTCTGGAAAGTTCACCATAGGCTAGGCTAAGTTCATCATGTTTGGTTTCTAAGTGGTCAGTCCTGGAGCCCAATGCGGCGATTTCCTGAGAGAGAACATTTGTGCTTTTATGCAATTCTGATTAGAACTAAGCGGCCAGCTTGGTGTACATAATTTCCAGGCAAGATTCCAAGTCCCCCTTTGTGAGTTGTTGTGTATCTTCATTAACCAGAGCCAATGAAGGAGCTGTGGTATCTTGCGTGGGATCGGACAGAGATGCTCGTTCTGTATTATCTGGAGACATGCTGCAAATCTCATGTGTCTTAAGTAGGTATGTCGTGAGGGACTTTTGAACATGTCCCCTTTTTTTCATTGTGGAAGGCATACAGGGAGTCTCCTGGGGGTGATCAATTGGAAATTGGATAGACTAAAGAGATAATAACCCCAGGGGACCTATAACGCCCAAAACAGGTTTAGGATTGTAGTTACATAGATGCTTACAGGCTTATCCACAGAAACTTTAGATTGTAAAAATATTTAGCGAACCGTGAGGGCATAGAGAAGGCATAGGCCGTGGTATATCATTGATAACTTGTAAGAGCAAGATGGTGGCTTCAGCTCCCGCCTCAGGGCCCGAGAGGGACGAGGGGCGCGTGTGGATCAGAGGCCCCCCCAATGATAGACTCTGGGCCCTCCAAGGCAGATCCAGGGAGCCCCGGTGCTTCACCGAAGCACTATATAGGCCTCAGTAGGCCCCTGGACCCAACTGGGGCCGTGGCAACAGAGGAAAGCAGTTTCAGGGGTAGCAAATGGAAGCCCCGTTCCCTGAAACACTGGAGAGGAACCCGAGAGCCAAATGCTGCTAGCCCCCTTGCCCCCCATACTCACTGAGACCTGGATGAGAGGGGGTCCATATCAGGTGGAGCAGGCCACAGACGTCCGGTGCCACGAGAGTGGCAATATTCAACTGCGCCACCCTTCCAGACCTAGGAGGCACAGAAAATGCCCTCACCAATCCTCTACTGCCCGGATGGCCGTGGATGTAGACAATAGTCGCTGGAGCCCCGGATCATGCAGCCGCGATAGGCCTCGGATGTCCGCCGTCACAGAGGGGGGAGATATCGCCCAGAGCCCCTCTCCCAGGGTCAGGAGATGTGCCCAGGAGCCTCCGCTGCCCTTCTGTGGCCTGTGGCTGCCAGGATGGCAGCGTATTATACAGGCCTATGCCAGAGCCTCGGATCTTGCGGCTGTGCCAGGCCACGGATGTTCGCTGCCGCGGATGGCAGAAATATCACCTGGGGCCCCTCTCCCAGGGTCAGGAGATACCCCCTGGAGCCTCCACTGCCCCGCTGTGGTCCTCCACTGCCTGGATGGCAGTGGATTGCATAGGTCGGCGCCGGAGCTCCGGATTATGCAGCCGCTTTGGTCGCCATTTTGGACACGCCCCCAAAAATACAGTACTTTCTGACAACTTTTTTGTTTTCTTTCTTCGTTTTTCAAAAGCATGTGGCAGCAAATGAGATCTGCAAAAATACTCACCATGCCTCTTAGCAAATTCCTTGGAGTGTCTACTTTCCCAAAAGGGGTCATTTGGAGGGGGGGGGGGTGGAGCTTCTGCTATCCTGGCATTTCAAGGCCAACATTAGAAGCTTATGCCACACACTCTGGAAGACCAAGCCTTTTCCAACACTTTTTGTTCACATGAAAAAACGTTTTTTTTTGTTAGAAAATTGCTTTGAACCTCCAAATATTATATATATTTTTAAAGCAGATGCCCTAGTGAATAAAACAGTGGGTATTGAAGTTTTTTAAGTTGCACAGTATTTGCGCAGCAATTTTTCAAACGCAAATCTTTTGGGGAAAATAAACTTTTTAGAATTTTAATGCACAAAAACACAATATATTGCCCAATTGTTTGATAAGATATAAAAGATGATGTTACGTCAAGTAAACAGATACCAAACATGACATGCTTTAAAATTGTGCATGCCCATGCAATGGCAACAAAGTACATACATTTTTAATATCGATAGGTGATGCTTTAAAAGCTTTTACAGGTCACCAATTTATATTTACACAGGAGGTCTAGAATTACTGCCCTTGATCTGACGTTCGCAGCGATACCTCACATGCATGGTGCAACCGCTGTTTACATACCGACATGGGGTCAACGCTTGCGCACACAGGTGCACACAGGGACACAGGTCAACGCTTGCGCACGAGAAGGGGGGGGGGGTGAAGATGCTTTTTTTTTAGTTTTTTTAATAGTGTAGGAGGGAAGCGTGGTGACATCATTTCCTGTTCGGACGGCAGCCACCATCTTGGTACACCCATCTCTGCCATTTTATCACTACATGCTTGTATGGGTCTGTCAACTCGGATTTTTATGTGAGTAAGCACTCCGGGTTTATATTTAATAAATGTGAGAAACATTTTACACTATGGGAAGCCCCTTGTGATTTGTTCTTCCATGTGTGGCCCATGTGAGAGGAGTTTTGTGGTGCATCTCGAAGGGGACATGACCATTGCCATAGTTGGTGTTTGACCCATTTAAGAGGATTTCCTTGACAAATTATCGAGGGGACATCTAAGAATACCATCATTGAGCATATTCATTTAAAGCATGTATGACCCTTTAAGGGTCATGGCTGGAGGAGTTTTTTCAGTGGTCACTACTGAAGATTTATGCACAGATTGGGATTTTGCATTTTTTATGTATTCACATTATTTCATATGATTTCACATGTGAGTATTGGTCAATATCAGTTATTTTTCACGTCACTGTATTCTATTTCTGGGGGTAATGGCAGCGCAGGAGGATTTGTATCCATTTTTTCAGAAAGCGGTTAATCTTACGTTGTGTACATTGAAGACACATTGAAGATGTACAATGAATGTTACAAACTAATAGCTAACCCCAGTCTGTTGGAGAATGCAGGAGGAGATATTAGGTGCCTTGATACACAATACAGTATATACATGTATCCCATTGGTATACAGTATGAACATATGTATATTTCAATAAATAGTCCATAGAAGTATACATAAGCACACCTGTCTCATAGTGTCATATCCCAGTAAGCAGGGGTGTAGATAAGGAGGGGGGGTCAGAGGGGGTCTGAACCCCACCAGAGGAGAGTTGCCAACCATCCCTGCAGGCTGAAGCCCTCACAATTTCCACTCGCCTGTGAGTGGAAATTAGGTGGAACCGGTAAACAGCACCGGGACTAGGGGTGTGTGTGAGGGGTGGCGGCGGTTGCGATGACAAGCAGCGATCTCCTGTATGGCTTTCAGTGAAGCAGCTGACAGCTGCAGGAGGGAGAGGAGGAGATGCTCATTGCCCCCACCGCTGCACAGAATGGTTAGGTTTTCTTTCTGCCTCCCCTCTCGCATCCTCCCACCGCCGTGTTCCCGCTGCTCTGTTCTTCTCAATTCCCAGCTCATCCCTCCGTCCTCTGCACCAATAAGAGAAGAAGGGTGAAAGACTGGATCTGCTTTGTCCCCTGTGCCCGCCCACACTCCAGTCTATGCAGCTTCAGAGGAGGTGTGGGCGGGAAACTGGACACAGCAGCTGACAGTCACAGCTCTAATACCTCTGAAGGAATCATGGTGAGTTTGACTTAACCTTCCATTCTTTCATCCCACCCCCCTCCCTTCCTTCCAGCCTCCCTTCCATTCTTCCACCTCCCCTCTCCCTTCCTTCCATCCTTCCCCACTCCCCTCCTTTCACCCCCCTCTGTTCCATCCTTCCACCTCCCCCCTCCATTCCTCCCATCCTTCCAACCCCTTTCCTTCCACCACCCCCTCCCTTCCTTCCATCCTTCCACCCATCCCTCATTTCCTTCCACCTCCCTTCCTCCCCCCAACCTCCCTTCCTTCCTTTTTTCCTTCCTTCCACCCCCCTCCCTTCCTTCCATCCTTCTACCCCCCCCTTTCCTTCCACCTCCCTCTCCCTTCCTTCCATCACCCTCCCTGCCTTCCTCCCACCCATTCCTCCCTTCCACCCACCCTTCTTTCCTTCCACCCACCCCTTCCTCCCACCTCTCCCTTCCACCCACTCCTTCCTTCCTTACATTCACCCCTTCCTCCTTCTACCCACACTTTCTTCCTTCCTGTATAGCAGCCTGTGGCCTTTCTCTCCATGTTCTCTGATTGGTTGGGGACTGCATGGACCTCCGAGAAAACTGTAACATGAGGATGTGTTCATAACTGTTAATACAAGTAGGTAATCACCTTCACACTAGCATAAAGTCTGGGAGGCCTAAAGGGAGAGGCAGAGGTTCCCCTAGAGCTATTAGGGGGCAAGTGGCTTCAGTATGCACACATCAGAGCAGTGGTCAGGGTGCAGCATCAAGAGACAGGACAAATCTACCTTTCTTTTCAGGCAGTGGCCATGCTATACACTTATATCCTCCTTTGTCTCCTAGGAGAAGAGTATCTTGAACTCATCTTCAGCTGCAAAGACACCCCGCTTGTCCTCCTCATTCATAGCTACTCCTACCATTACCTCACAAACTGGCACTGAGGGGTCAGCTGCATTATTTAGCACAGTGTCAGCCACTTGCTGCAAAGGATGCACAGCAATTCATTGCATCATAGGTTGAGGAGGAGAACTATGGGAGCATAGAGGAAGGGAACAGAAGGCAGGGAGGACCAATTGACACAGATGTTTCCTGTAGATTCAGTTTGCAAAGTTGGCGCCTCCAGTGAGGAAAAGGAGTGATGATGAGGTTTCCACCCATACCTGGGTGTCAGATATAGTAGAGGAGGAAATTGAGGGAGAAGCAAAAGATCAACAAAGCAGGATGTAATTCGGGGGAGCTCACAGAGGAGTGAAGGGAACAGACACCCCTATTCCACTAGATAGCAAAGCCCCATGGTGCAGGCAACTGTCATCCCCAGTCCACTCCACAGAGCTCAGCTGTGTTTGCCTTTTTCAACACATGCTGCAGACCACTCCTTAGCTGTCACCAGTATCTGTGACCAGCGTTTCAAGCATAGTAATAGCATCAGTCATTTGGGTCCTGCATGTATGAAGAAGACATGACTTCTCACCACACAGCTTGGTGGGAGCAGCACCTGAAGGATGGCAGTAGACAGCAAGTGGGCCGCACTCTGCCTTCATCTTCCATCTCCTCTTTCTGTAGATAGAAATTGTGTTGCAATGTTTCTTAGCTGTTTCCTATCTGGCCCATGTACATAAATGGCTGGACGGGAGCAGCACTGAGGCAAGTGGATGTACCCGTACGTCCCCATTCATCAGATGCTCACGTGTTGCTAACAGAGCATTCACCTGGGATCCTGATGATTGCTCTTATGATCACATTACCGCTGTGTCTGGGCAATAACATGGTATTGTTCAAACTCCGCCGGGGAATCCTGAGGCCCTCCAGGAGCTCAGTGAAAATAGTTTGCAAAGCGTGGATGTCAGGGTCCTGTCCACAGCAGAAGTTCTGGAAGTTCTGGTATTTCTGCCAGTACTCTGCATGGCCGCAGAAGCACACATCAGCCTCAGTTTGGTGCCAGACGGCCTTTATAAGGAGGCTCATCACTTCCTCAAGTTGCTGGATGATCTCTAGCTCCCCGTGCCCTGTTCCTGGTTCCTGTTTCCTGTGATTTTGACCTGTGATTGCCTTGCTCCTGGACCTGTCTACTCTGATTTACCCTTGATCTGACCTCGGCTTGGTTTACGGATACTCTCTCTCTCACTCCTCTGTGTATGTCCTCGGCTTTCCCATCTTACTACGTCTGCTCTGATTCCCACCTGGTACCTGACCTTGGCTTGAACTGACTAACTAGTAAATGTCTAAATCCTGGAATGGCTTGCATACCACGCACAGGCGACTCCTGCCTGCAGACCTATCTCTGTGCACCAGCTGTTGTTCCTCCAGGTCGACCACCAACCAGCACTCCTACAGGCGACCTGTGTAACTTTGGGCCTGACTCCCGCTGCCCTACTCTCAGGGGAGTCCGGAACTTAGCCGCAAGGGAAGCCCTCTCTCCATTGGCCTCCATCACCAGGTACGTGATAGTATCATCCAGCCAGTATGTCTGAGGCCGAGAGAGGCACTTCCGCACTAGAGGCCCTGTGCCAACAGATGACGGCACTTACCCAAGCAGTGAAGGATCTACAGCAAGGATACGTCCAGATAGAAGGACGTCTTCACTCCCTCTCTACATCCGCAGACCTGGACCCTTCTGCCAGTTCCAACCCAGTAGCCGTACCTGCCAGTCAGGCTCCTGCCACCACTCCTGCTATAGTGTTACCACCTCCGGAACCCAGAGTTCCTACTCCTGAACGCTTTCTCGGGGATCGACTTAAGTTCAGAGCTTTTAAGAATAACTGTGAATTATATTTTACTCTGCAACCCAGGACCTTTTCTCTGGAAGCGGTCAAGGTCGGGTTCATCATCTCCCTCTTGTCTGAAGAACCTCAGTCTTGGGCACATAGTCTTCTGGAAAAAAAGAGCCCAGCACTCAATTCAGTGAGTGAATTATTTGAAGCCATTGCTGCCCTCTATGATGATTCCCAAAGGACCTCCACTGCTGAGTTTGCCCTCCTTGCTCTACTACAAGGTCGGCGGCCTGTGGAGGACTACATAGTGGAGTTCCGTTAATGGTCTGCAGACACCGGTTGGAACTATGCAGCATTGAAGTACCAGTTCCTCCTAGGCCTGTCCGAGTCCCTCAAGGATGAGTTAGCTAGGGTGGAAGCTCCCTCCTCCCTGAAGAACCTTATCCTGCTCGCTACTCAGCTGGAAAGATGCCCCAGTGTACTCAGACTTTTTGGCCCACTTGGGTTCTGCCAAAAGTTTCAGGACCAACGACTCCTGCCACTTGCTCCACAACCCATCAACACTTTGGAGGTAGAACCTATGCAAATCGGCCTTCTCCGACCTGCCCTAACTCCGGAAGAGAGGCTACACAGACAGCAAGGCAACCTTTGTGTTTATTGTGGGGCCACTTCCTGCGTAACTGCCCAGTACGCCCAAGTAAGTCCAGCCAGCCCCATCCTTCGTATCTTCAGCTATCCGGGACTTCAACCACCCATGTCATTCTCCCAGTGCTTTGCAGGTGGCTGGAAGGGATGTCAAGTTGTGGGCAGTCATTGACTTGTAGCTGTTTTTTAGACATCCGATTGGCCAAGGACTTACCCATCCCTCTTCTGCCTAAGAAACAGAGACTTGACGTCTTTCCTGAGGATGGCACTATTCAAATTCTGGACCTGTTACTCAGGAAACAATTCCTATTCTTGTAACCAGTGACTCCAGCCATCAGTTGTTTATTCGTTTTGACATGATCAGATTTCCCATGTTTCCTGCCATCCTAGGAATACTCTGGTTGCAAGCCCATAATCCACAGATCAATTGGCCCAAGAAGGAAGTAATTTTTTCTTCAGAATATTGTCTACAACACTGTGGTGCCCCTGCTCTGACCAATTCTTCTGTATGTCTCTCAGTCCAATCTCCTCCAGAGGCCAGTCAATTAGTTTCCTTTCCCTACCACGACTTGATGTGTTTGATAAGAAGAAGGCCGACGCATTGCCTTCTCATCAGTCTTACGATTGCCCAACTGAGTTACTCCCAGGGGCAGAAATACCATTTGGGCGAATTCTCCCATTGTCCGAACTTGAACTGGAAGCCCTCCGGCATTATCTAGATGAGAATCCCGCTAAAGGATTCATCCGCCCCTCTTCCTCTCCTGCCGGAGCTAGTATTTTCTTTGTCGAAAAAAAAGATCAGTCTTTTAGACCTTGCATTGACTACAGGGAACTTAATAAAATTACCATTAAAAAAATGGTATCTTCTTCCTCTGGTGCCCGAGTTGTCTCAGAGATTTCAAACAGCCCGAGTGTTTACTAAATTGGACTTACAGGGGGCCTACAATTCCGTCCGTATAAGAGAGGGCGACGAGTGGAAGACCGCCTTCAGAACACGCTTCGGATATTTTGAGTACCTAGTGATGCCGTTTGGGCTATGTAATGCCCCTGCTACATTTCAACATTTTGTGAACGATATCTTTAGAGAGTACCTTGACCTTTTAGTGATCGTCTACCTGGACGATATCCTAATTTTCTCTACCTCTCTGGAACGCCATTGTGATCACATTAGGAAAGTGCTAAACACTCAAATGATGCATGGCTTGTACGCCAAGGCGGAGAAGTGTGAGTTTGAGAAGCAGTCCATCCAGTTCCTGGGGCTCATAATTTCCACCGAGGGATCTCCATGGACCCTCAGAAAGTATCTGCTATCCTAGATTGGCCTGCACTTTCAGACAGGAAGGGGGTCCAAAGATTTGTGGGTTTCGCCAACTTTTATCGGACATTTATTAAGGGCTTTTCCCCAATCATTGCCCCTATTACTCAACTCACCCGCCAGCATAGATGATTTTGCTGGAGCCAGGAAGCTCAAAAAGCGTTTGAGCAATTAAAAGATCAATTCCCCTCCGCTCGTGTGTTACAGCACCCAGAGCCAACACTCCCCTTCATCCTGGAGGTAGACGCATCTGAAGTTGCTACAGGAGCCGTACTCTCCTAGAGCCAGGGCCCAAAGACTCTGCTTTATCCAATAGCCCTTTGTTCTAGAAAACTGAGCCAAGCTGAAAGGAACTACGATGTGGGTGATAGGGAACTTTTAGCGATTAAAATAACCTTCGAAGAATGGAGATATCTCTTGGAAGGAGCCAGCCGCCCAATTATGATTTTCACAGATCATAAAAATCTGGAGTATCTAAGGTCCGCCAAGCGCCTAAGACCTCGACAGGCTAGATGGGCTTTATACTTCTCCAGGTTTAACTTCCACATAACCTACCGCCCAGGATCCAAGAACAGGAAGGCAGATGCCCTTTCTCGCATGTTCCCGGACCCAGAGGAGCCTTCTCCCCCCAACACCATTTTGACGGTCCCAAATTTTTTGCTGATCCAACCCAGCCTAAAGTCTTCGATCAAGTAAGCCTCTGCACTATGTCCTGATCCCGAACAAGATTCGCTTAGAAGGCAGGATGGTCTTCTTTGGCATAAGGATAAAATCTTTGTACCCCAAGAAGTGAGGTCTCAAGTTTTCAGGGCTTTCCATGACCATCAACTGGCTGAACACTTTGGGGCCCGTAAGACAATGGAACTAATCCAGCGGTCCTTCTGGTGGCCCAACTTGAATCATGATTGTAGAGCCTATGTGATGTCATGAACAGTGTGTCTGCAGTGTGTCTGTGGAACAAGGGAGACAAATCCAAGGCCTGGGGGTTGCTGAGGCCCCTGCCCATTCCTGATTGTCCCTGGCAAATGGTCGCAATGGACTTCATTGTGGATTTGCCGCCAACGGAGGAGTTTACTACCATTCTGGTAGTAGTGGATTGGCTATCCAAGATGGCCCACTTTTTACCAATGGTGGGTACTCCATCCGCACCAGAGACTGCACTAACCTTCATCAAAGAGATTGTCAGGTTACATGGTTTGCCCAGTAATATCATCTCAAATTGAGGGGTGCAGTTTACGTTCAGGTTCTGGAGAGCCCTCTGAAGGCAGAACTCTGCTTATTGTCCGCCTGCCATCCCCAGAGTAACAGGCAAACGGAGCAAACAAACCAGACTTTGGAGCAATATTTATGGTGCTTCTCTGCTTTTTCTCAGGGTGATTGGTCATCCCTACTCCCATTGGCAGAATTTGCCTACAACAATTCAGTCCACTCTGCTACAAACCAGTCGCCATTTTGGGCCAATTATGGATTCCACCCTTCCTTCATACCTGCACAATTCCTGAAGCTTTGGTACCCGCAGTACAGGACAGACTCTCCATGCTACAGAACAACTGTAAAGTCCTCCGAGAGTCTATACTGAAATCCCAGGCTGATTATTAGAAACACTACGACAGGACATGGAGAGGAAACCCTCCTCTGAAGATTGGAGACAAAGTTTGGCTATCAACTGCCAATCTAAAACTCCCAAGCTCGTCACGTCAGTTGGTCCCAAGGTACATTGTCCCTTTCCACATCAAGAGGGAAATCAATCCAGTGGCGTTTGAGCTGTTCCTTCCGGAATCATACAAGATCCACCCAGTTTTCCACATCTCCCTACTTAAGCAAGCTGTTCCTGATCCTTTTCCTGAGAGAGTAGAACCACCTCCTCTGCCGATAACAGTTGGGGAGGAGACGGAATACAAGGTTGAAGCAATTCTGGACTGCAGAAGGTGGGGAAGACAAATCCAGTACCTGGTCAGATGGAAGGGGTACCCACCTGAATAAAGCTCCTGGGAACCAAAGGCAATGTGCATGCCCCCAGGCTTCTCCAAGAATTTTGTTCCAAGTATCCTGAAAAGATGGCCCAGGTGGGCATCCAGAGGCTGCCCTTTGGGGGGGGGGGGCATTGTAGGGTCCTGTCCACGACAGAAGTTCTGCAAGATCTGGCATTTCTGCTAGTACTCTGCATGGGTGCAGAAGCACACATCAGCCTCAGTTTGGTGCCAGACGGCCTTTATAAGAAGGCTCATCACTTCCTCAAGTTGCTGGATGATCTCTAGCTTCCCATGCCCTGTTCCTGTTTCCTGTTTCCTGTGATTTTGACCTGTAATTTACTGTTACCGAATCGGCTTGCTCCTGGACCTGTCTACTCTGATTTACCCCTGATCTGACTTCGGCTTGGCTTATGGATACTCTCTCTCTCTCGCTCCTCTGTGTATGACCTTGGCTTTCCCATCTGACTACGTCTGCTCTGATTCCCAGTTGGTACCTGACCTTGGCTTGAACCGACTACCCAGTAAACATCTAAATCCTGGAAGGGCTTGTATACCACGCACAGGCGACTCCTGTCTGCAGACCTATCTCCCTGCACCAGCTGTGCTTCTGAGTGGACCACCAACCAGCACTCTTACAGGCGACCTGTGCAACTTTGGGCCTGACTCCCGCTGTCCCACTCTCAGGGGAGTCCGAAACTTAGCCACAAGGGAAGCCCTCTCTCCACTGGCCTCCATCGCCAGGTATGTGATAGTGGAGTAGAAAAAATGAGGAAGGGTTGTAACAGAGCAAACACTACAAAGTCCTGGGAAATAGTAGTATGGGGTGATCGTGGTATAGTGGCTACTGTATGAAGAGCATAGAATTCCGTGTGGCACTGAGGGAATGTCTTCCAAATAAGCTGTAGCAACCTCTGTAGATTAGAAAAGGAGAGAAGCGCCTCTAAGTGCAATAAGTCTTTTTATTCAAGTCTAAATGTAGAAACACTCACAGGTGTGAAGTAATCATAAGCTTAAAAACCGTGGTTAACAATAGTTAACGGTGGGGTGGTAACCCGGGTGAAGAGCCGTCATCTTACTGCAATGTGGGGAGGTCAGCTGTCGGCTTTCTTATCTACAGAGGTTGCTACAGCTTATTTAGAAGCCTTGCCCTCAGTGCCACACGGAATCCTACGCTCTTTACCAGCCGAGAGCTGACCTCCCCACATCGCAGTAAGATGACGGCTCTTCACCCGGGTTACCACCCCACTGTTAACTATTGTTAACCACGGTTTTTAAGCTTATGATTTGTCAGGGATCCGGGTATGACCAGAGATGTGTGGACTGACACAAGGAAGTAGCAGGCTTCAGGAACACAGGCGTAGTCAGGGCTGGAGAGGTGGAATGGTCAGGCAGGCCGTAAGGTACTGTCAGGCACCACCCGGCGGGATCTCTAGTGACCCACAGAACAGGATTCCCCAGGGTGCAGAGTCTAAGCCCCAGTCTGCCTTTTCACCAGAGCCCCTGATGATGGCGATAGACTTGACGCAGGACTGAGATCAGGTCGCGGCCCCTGAGTGCACCCAACTGTGGTAGAGGGGTCCACCGGAGGGTATGTACCGGGGGAAAGCCTGATGTGAAGGGGCTGGCAGGTTCGGACAGTAGTGACTGGATCCGTGCGGGATGTATGACAGTATGGAGTGTAGCGTAGTCAGACAAGCCGGGTCGGTAACGGTGGAGGCAGATCAGTACAGAGCAGCAGGCAAAGAGTAACGGGTCACAAGCCAAGGTACAGCAACAGGAGGTCAAACAGCATAGGAGTAGTATTCTGACTCAGATTGTTGTGATAGCAATTTATCCCTTGTGAACCTTGAGAACCTCTCTGCCTAGCCTGTATAGGCAGATATAATCACTGTGGGCAATCCTTATCAGATAGTTTGAACTCACCAATACTGTGTTCATCCAGAAGTTGCTTTATTCTGTACATGTGACAACAGGATACAGCAGAATGAATGGTTTCCAGTATTATGCGGTCAAAAGATGATACTTTCTGTAGCGTACTATGCAGAATACATGTGTCCCTGTTACATGTGGTCTGTTAGCTGCCTCCATGACACAGGAAGTGCTGAACTGAAGAAGAAGGGAGGAGCTTCATATACAAAGGAATTGTGTCATAGATCTCAGGGAGGTAATATAAAACAAATGCATTACCAAATAAGGCCACTGGATGGCAGCATTACTAACTATAGGAACGTCCATAGGAAATGGTACAAAAAATAAACTATATGAATTCTCATGTACATTAACATAAATATTAACTGTGTAACAGCATACTCCCCGTCTGGCATTGTAAATGTCACTATTTAAACCATAACGGTAGTTATACAATTGCAAATAAACAACAGCGCAATTTGCTTGATGTCTTGAAGACCTGAAAGACATAAAAAGAGAACATGCATATAGTGCAACAATTATAACATAAGGCTTCAAGTTGTATCAATTAAAGTTCAAGACACTTCCTTCTTGAAGTCACAGGTTGGATCCAGCAGCATACGCAAGCAAGTTCATTCTCCAAAGGGCAAGAGCAGAACAAGTTCCGTGATAGGTCTGCTGAAAGTCTTTACAGTCCCTTGTCTTGCAACTTTCACCTCCACCTTGCGTACCTTGCCGTCATCACTAGGAATGCTCTTTACAATGAGTCCCATAGGCCACTCGATTCTTTCAGCTTGCTGGTCCTTCAGCAGAACGAGATCTCCAACTTTAATGTTAGGGTTCAGGCGTTGCCATTTTCTGCGTCCTTGCAGAGTAGAAATATACTCCATTCTCCAACGATTCCAGAAGCAGTTGGAGAGGTGTTGTACTCGCTTCCACTGGTCATAGCACAGATTTCCTGTTTTAAAGTTTCCAGGTGGAACAGGAATGGACCCAAGCTTCTGGGTAAGTAGAGTAGCTGGGGTAAGGATAGTTGGGGTCTCTGGATCTGTAGAAACTGGAACAAGTGGTCTTGAATTGATTATGGCAGATGCTTCTGAGAAGATGTGAAGCTCTTTCCTCTGACTTGTAGCAAGGGAAGCTGAGGTGTAACAGCGTGGTATACTGATTCCATCTAAGGCATGTAGAGATTGTTTCCAGGACTCCCACTTTGGAAGCTTGTCTGTAGGCAGCGGAGCATCCCAATCTTTAATAGACTCTGAGAACTGTCTAAGTAAGGCTTTACCTTGTATGGTGATGGGAGCCACAAATCCCAATGGATCGTATAAGCTGTTCACCACTGACAGGACACCACGCTTGGTAAATGGTTTGTCTGCAGAGCCGACTTGAAAGCCGAAGGTATCTTTTAACAAGTCCCACCGTAGGCCCAGACTTCTCTGTACAGGTGGCATGTCCATTCCAAGATTTAAATCTTTAAACCCAGTGGCATGATCGCCAGGTTGAAAGGCTTTCATAACAGCGACACTATTCGAGGCAATCTTGTGTAATCTGAGGTTAGCCTCGGAAAGCATACCTTGTGTCCTTTAAAGCAGGTCTATGGCTTCTTCGTCTGTAGGTAAAGACTTAAGTCCATCGTCAACATAAAAGTCTCTCTCAACGAAGTGTCGAGCATCCGCACAATACTCCTTTTCTCCATTAAGGGCAGTCCTTCGTAAACCATATGTTGCAACAGCGGGTGAGGGACTATTTCCAAAAACATGTACTTTCATGCGGTATTCAATTATCTCATTGTCCATGTTGTTGTTACGGTGCCACAGAAACCTTAGGAGGTTCCTATGGTCTTCACGTACAATGAAGCAATGAAACATTTGCTCAATATCAGCAGTTATGGCAACTGGTTCTCTTCTAAATCTCATAAGTATACCTACAAGGTTGTTGGTTAGATTCGGGCCAGTGAGAAGGACATCGTTCAGGGATACGCCTTGATGCTTGGCACTGGAGTCAAATACTACCCTGATTCGTTTTGGCTTACGTGGATGATACACTCCAAAGAAAGGCAGGTACCAGCACTCATCGTGTCTTTGAAGTGGTGGCGCTGGTTCGGCGTGATCATTTTCAAAGATCCTTTTCATAAAAGCAATGAAATGTTCCTTAATTTCAGGCCTGTTCTTTAGTGTTCGTTGAAGTGAGTTGAATCTGGATAGAGCCTGTTCACGATTGGTTGGGAGTATGGCCCTTGCAGCATGAAGAGGTAATGGTGCGATCCAGCTGTTAGACTCATCCTGGAAGAATTCTTTGTCCATTATTTTGATGAACTCTCTATCTTCGACTGACAAGGCTATTTTGTTGTCATCACTTGTAGTACAAAACACTGTGGTACCTAGGTTGCCATCGCAAAGAACAGGAGTAACATCAGGTACTTGGATGATGTCAAGAGGCTTCTCCTTTACTTCATAATGGTGAGGGCACCATTATTGTTTGAAGTGGGATGCACGTCCATTTCCCAACATGTAAGTTTTGAAGGAGTGGATCTCAGATGACGTTTTGTCCAGGCATACATCGCCCACTATTACCCAGCCTAGGTCAAGTCTTTGTGCATAAGGGGCATTGTTAGGTCCATCGCATTGGTCGCGTACATTATGTACTCTGAGAATATCTCTTCCTAGCAGGACCAAGATTTCAGCACTCTTGTCCATCGCCGGAATCTCATCAGCAAGGTGCCTTAAGTGAGGATGATGATATGCAGCTTCTGGAGTAGGAATCTCTTCTCTTTTTCGTCTGGTATCTGATCACACTCAACTAATGTTGGGAGGGGTATGCCCTCTCCATCCTTGATATGAGAGACCATGAATCCATCGACCCTTCTGCCAAAGGTCTCTACGTGACCAGAACAGGTTCTGAGAGTATACGGTGTGGCGTGACCTTCTAAGCCAAAGATCTCAAAGAATTTAGGCTTAACCAGGGATCTGTTGCTCTGTTCATCTATTATGGCATACATCCTAGCAGCTTCCTCAGGATGATCCTTGGGGTATATCTTGACTAGGCATATCTTGGCACAGCATTTGTTATCCAGTCCCTCTCCACAGACTTCTGTGCATAAAGAAGAAACATTACTTTTGGCTAGAGCATGACTTTGTTGCTCCCCGCCATAATTTGAGACAGGGGTTGAGGTAGGTAGCTGCTGCGGGTTGTCTGGAAGTGGAGTAGGATGCATGGCTGTAACATGTCTGTTGCTACCGCATTCTGTGCACTTGATGACAACTTTACAGTCTTTAGCAAAGTGGCTATAAGAAGCACAGCACTTGTAGCATATTCCAAGTTTCTGGAGAATCTCCCTGCGCTCTTGTAAAGTCTTTGCCCTAAGCCCACAACATTTCTTAAGAGGGTGAGGCTTCTTGTGAATAGGACACTGACGATTAGGGTCTTTATCTCTGGCATCCACAATGCCTTGGTCAGTAGGTGAGGTTGTGGAGGGTGAGATATCTGTCCTTTTAACAGATATTGCTCTAGTACAGTCTCTACATTTAGCTGCTGTGTTATCATACCTTTGTGATGATGAGGATGCAGCAGGCAAGTTTGGTTCACTGAAGCTGAAGCTGGGATCGTTTCTTGTCCAGGCTTGATCACTAATGAACCTGCAAAAGTATGAGAATGGAGGAAAGGAAACGTTATAGTCTCTTTTGTACCTTGAGCCCTGTTGTGCCCATTTCTCTTGCAGGCCGTATGGCAGTTTAGACACCACTGGGTTGACACCATGAGTGGTGTCCAGGAAGCTTAGTCCAGATAGACGTGGGTCTGTCTTTGCCAACTCTAGCTCCATGAGGAGGTCACTTAGATCTTGGAGCTTGCGATAATCTTTGTTTCCTATTTTTGGGAAGTTTTGCAGTCTCTTGAATAGAGCGCTCTCTGTGGCTTCAGAGCTACCATAGGCTTGCTCAAATTTTGCCCATGCAGCAACAAGACCTGCGTCTGGGTGGTCAACATGTACTGTTCTCAGTCTTTTAACACGATCTGCAGATTCTGGTCCCAGCCACTTTATGAGCAAATCAAGTTCTTCCTTAGTAGTAAGGTTGAGATCAGCAATAGCAGCCTTGAAGGTTGATCTCCAGGCCCTGTAGCTCTCTGGACAGTCGTCAAACCTTGAGAGGCTGGTGTTAATGAGCTCACGGCGAATCATATATCTGGCAAAGTCATTCAAGTCTGATTTCTCACTCTTTGGTGCCAAAGTAACTTGTGAAACCCCTTGGGTGTGAAAATTCTCTGGTGATGTAGGGTGAGGTTTACCAGGGTAAAATGATGTTGCATGAGCGTTTAACTGTGGTGTAGTCTCTAAGGCTTGTGCTGGCTGTGGCTTGAGCTGCGACTTGTCACTGGAAGTCACCTTGTTGTTGGCAGGAGTTGATGTGGTTTGCTGCATAGATGTACTTGTGTTGTAGATTTGAAGAGGCTTAGGCATATGGAGCTGAGAGGTCTCTGTGTTGAGAGTTAGAACAGTGTTGTTAGTAGGAGGTACAGGAGATGACTCTGTATCTTCGCAAATGTTATGCTTTAATACGTATTCACTGGTGCGTTCAACTGGATCTTCCAGTTCTGCGGGGATAAGGCAGTCTGAATTAGTACTTTGTCCCATTGCTTGTTCAAGGACTTTCAGCCTTGCTAGGGAAGCTGCTTCCTCCCCTTCTATCTGCAGAATCTTTATTTGGGAATCTGCCTGTGCTTGTTGAGAAGCCATTTGTGCTTGGAGAGCTTTGCTTTTAGCTTCCATCTCTGCTTGCTGAGCTATCATCTCTGCTTGTTGAGCTTTGCTTTTAGCTTCCATCTCTGCTTGCTGAGCTATCATCTCTGCTTGTTGAGCTATCTTGCGTGCTTCTACCTCTGCTTCCTTTCTGGTAAAAGAGCCTTCCGCCTTTTTTGATTCAGCATCAGCGCGGGCCTCTATTAGCTTATCGCTTAACGTCGAACTTCTGGAGCGAGAGGATCTAGAAGAAAGTGCAGTGCGCTTGGTTGAGGTGGATCTGTGAAATCTGGTCTCCTGCAGTTGAGTAATGCGGAGTTCTGCTTTAAACTTAGCATTTTGCACTGCAAGATCCCTTTGTTGGTTTAGTGCATCAGTCCTGGTCAGTTCTGCTGAAGAATCCTCTATATTAGAGTCCTGCAAGAAAGCTGAGTATTTTACAGACAGCCGCTGGTAGCGTTCATACGCAGCAGATAGGCGATTTATAGAGTCTCTTAATTCAGCTGGTTGATTATTAAAGTGTGACAAAACTGACATGCATTGTCAAGTTCTGTCCCAGAGGTCTGACAGATTATTGGAGAACTCATCTCTAGTGGCTTCATAGTTTTCCCTGAGTTTCTGTGTCGGTTTTATTGTGCGTTTGGGTTTTACGCCCTGTTCGGGAATGTCTGCAGAATCTGCTCCCTGTACGTCTGCTGGTTCAGAGGAATGATGTATCTGCGTTGGTTCGGTCATAAAGGAGTGTTCAGAGCCTTGTCTAGACATTTTTTACTGTTCTGCAAAAATTGGTACTGTCTCTTTAAGAAGACGAACAGCAGCTTAGACAGGTGGGGTAACACAGTTCAATGCAGAGAAACAGTTTTCAACATTCACATGAAGTGCACTAAGCTTGTGCGACCATGTGCATTGCAAGATGGCGGATGGCACTGAGCTTGATTGCAGATTAGGCACACACATATACACAGCAGGCTGGAGGGATTCTATGCATCTTTTGACTATTCTGACTCAGATTGTTGTGATAGCGATTTATCCCTTGTGAGACCTCTCTGCCTAGCCTGTATAAGCAGATATAATCACTGTGGGCAATCCTTATCAGATAGCTGAACTCACCAATACTGTGTTCATCCAGAAGTTGCTTTATTCTGTACATGTGACAACAGGATACAGCAGAGTGAATGGTTTCCAGTATTATGCGGTCAAAAGATGATACTTTCTGTAGCGTACTATGCAGAATACATGTGTCCCTGTTACATGTGGTCTGTTAGCTGCCTCCATGACACAGGAAGTGCTGAACTGAAGAAGAAGGGAGGAGCTTCATATACAAAGGAATTGTGTCATAGATCTCAGGGAGGTAATATAAAACAAATGCATTACCAAATAAGGCCACTGGATGGCAGCATTACTAACTATAGGAATGTCCATAGGAAATGGTACAAAAAATAAACTATATGAATTCTCATGTACATTAACATAAATATTAACTGTGTAACAGCATAAGTAGGCAAAAGAATAGTCAGGGACGAGCCGGGAGTCAGAGCAGGAGATGGTTAACAGGAATCAGGATCAGGCAGGGTCGGCAACAAGGTAACTTCTCTCAGGAACAGATGCACAAGGAACACGATACAGGGGCTCATGGGAAACAACACCAAGGCACTGACTGCAGGTCTGGCCATTCCTTAAATACACCTCCTGCAATCAGCCTCAGGTGATGGCCGACTGCAGGAGTGAGCTTCTGGTTGCTGAGAGCACCCGCTGGCCAGCCCTGGTACTGCAGCCCACACGGCAGGTGAGTCCCACCACCAGCGGTGAATCCATTCCTGACACCATGTGGAGAGGCTGTGTTGGACTGTGCTCTGCTAAGCCCCAGGTAGGCCCGAGAAGCCTGGGGCTAAAGTGCCCTGCTCAGGCCCAGGGAGGATGGCAGATCCTGGGCCTGAGTCCAGCAGTGGGAGGCCCCTGGAGGTGCCTAGTACCGGCCTTGAATTTCCACCTATCGAGGACCTGGGAATGGCCCCAAAGAAGGGGGAGGACTACAGAGCTTACAGGGACCGGGTGGCAGCCCGAGTCAGGACCATCGAAAAGGAGGAGGTGAAGCTTGGGAAATTGATCTTGGAGCTCAAGAAGCTCCGCCAGACCTACCAGCGGGTCTGGAGCTCGAAACGGCAGGCCTTAAAGCCAGAATTAGGTGAGGCAGGGGCAGGCAGAGCCCGCTGCACCTTCTCCAAGGATGGCGGCTATTGATATGGAGGACGCCGAGGACATGGGGATTTCGGCGTCCCTCCCACTCGGGCAGCGCTCTGCCGATTGGGGAACCTTTGTGGAGGAGGCGGAGTCAGCAGAACCGGCTGGAGCTCTCAGTTTCTCTGAGGAAGTGGAGGTGGGTCTACAGGCACGTTACTTCCGGTTCTCGTCGGAAGAGTCAGGGGATGATGGAGATGACGTCATGCCACGGAAGCCGGCGAAGGTGTTTACCAAAGAGCGGGCAGCCTATGTGAAGCTCCATCGCATCCCCAGCTCAGTGGAGAGTGGGCTGCTGATCAAGGCGGGGGAACCGCTACCTGTGGACGTGGTTAAGGACTCTGCTCAACTGGGTAATGTGCCTGAGGACTCTGGTACATCCGGTAAAGTATCGGTGGGCTTGTCTGAGGTGCAGGGTCCCCCTGAGGGTCTGGGGGCGGGTGCTGCTGTTTCCCCAGCCCCTTTAGTCCTGGCCCCACCGTGTCCCATGTCCTGGAAAGGCAGTGGTGCTCCGGGTGTGGTGTCAGTCCCTCTGGGTTCCCCGGTTGGGGTTATAGTCTCCCCAGGTCAAGTTACCAAGAGTGTCCCCCCTGTCAGGGTGGGCTCCCAGCTTCCGTGTCCTTTGGATTCTGGTATGTCTGAGTCTGCCCAGGTGGGCCCTGTACTCCCTGTTGTGGCTCCCCCCATCCCTGAGCCTTCTGTTTCTGGGGCCCCGGTGGCAGGTATTCCGGCGAGTTATTCGGCTGTGGTGAGAGGTGGCCAGGAGCGAGCTAGGCCATTCCAGGCTCAAGCGGGGAACCTGCCCACCTCGGCAGCACGTAGGAACGTGGTCCAGCTCAAATGGACCAGAGAGGGCCCCCCAGCAGTAGGGAGGTAATAGACAGGGTGTTGGAGATGGGCTTTAGTGCGGTAGATATCTATGCTTTCATAGCCCCTGTCAGAACGGGGGAGTACAATGTTTCATTCATGCGGCCGGAATTGCTAGACTTATTCTGGCAAAAGTATGAGGGGGGGTATGCTCAGAGCCCGAAGTGGGCTGGTCTTGCCACAAAACTCGTTTCCAGGCAGAATGTTATAAAAAAAGTTACCATCCTGGCTCGCAACGAGTCAGTGCCGGCGTCGGACATCGTGGTGAGGTTGGGGAGGTATGGGGACGTTATGGGGCCCCTGCACAAGATCCTTGATGAGAGAAAGATCTGGACGGGCAGGTGGACAGCCACGGTGCGGCTGCGAGTTGAAGGGAACGTGTTGCAGCACATCCCTTCCTCTGCCTTTCTTGGAAGGGATAGGCTAGTTGTTTTTTATGCAGGCCAGCCAAGGGTGTGCCACCTCTGCAGTAGCAAGGGGAATTTTGTGACCACATGCCCGGTAGTGCGCTGCTCCCTGTGCCAAGAGATTGGGCACTTGGCCAGGGACTGTAATGAGATAAGGTGTAACCTGTGTGGCACCCTTGGCCACTCGTACAACCAGTGTCCTGAGGCTCTCCGTAACCTGCCAGAAGGTGCTCTTGAGGCGGAGTTGGATCGGATTGACGCTGAGGAGGCTGAGTTGGAGGCAGCGAGGAGGGCTGTTTCAGCTCCGGTGGCGGAGCCGGAAGGGGGAGGGGAAGTCTCTGAGGCCCCTTCGGTGGTAGTTGCCCCTGGTGAGTCTGTCCTGGTCTGGTCCCCTGTAGTCCCTTCTCCTGTAAATTCCCCTGCTGTGTCTGCTCCCCTTCCGGGGAAAGGGAGAAAGTTGGCTGCCAGGGCGGCAGGGGAGGTGGGGCCTAGGTCAGGTCAGGCCAAGTTAGGGCCTTCTGCGCTGGCTCCCCCGGTTCTCCTTCCCCTCAGGCGGGGTAAGGCCCCTAAGGAGTGTCCCCAGGTTGCCCAAGGTCCTGCTCAGGGTGGGCAGGATGAGGCTTTGGCGGGGGATGGGTGGACGGTGGTAGGTAAAACTAAAACTGTCCTCTCTTCTGCTGGGTCGGTGTCCTCTCTGGAGGTGGAAGATCTGACCCTGGTAACAAGTTTGGGGCTCTGTCGGGGGAGGAGGATGGGATCTCTAGTGACCCAGCCTCCCCGATGGAGGATGATGAGGCAGGAGGGTCCCTAAAAAGGCAAGGAGACCCTGCTAAGTCCAGGAAGAAGAAGGTTAAGAAACGCCAATTACCTTAATGGCAGTTCCCACCCCGTTAAAAGTGGCAACCATTAATGTTGCCAGCCTAAGATCTGTAAGTGCTAGAGAAACAGCTTTATTTTTTATCAGTGGTATGGATGCTTATATTTTCTTTTTGCAAGAGACCAGGTTGGCCGGCCTGGCAGATATCCATCTGGCTAAGCGGGAGTGGAGGCGTGGGCCCTCCTACTGGTCTCTTGCGGCTGAGCCTTACAGCGAGGTTGGGGTCCTTTTTTCCGGCATGGTAACGTGCCGGCGGGTAATTGAGGTGGAGATTGGACGCTGTTTGGTCTTAGATGTCCTTGTGAGGGGGGCAGGAACTGCGCCTTATTAATATTTATGGACCACAGTCCAAGTGGGACAGGAAATGCCTCTTCACAAAGATCAGGCCTTTCCTTTTTACATCCCGGCTGGTTGTCTTTGGAGGTGATTTTAACACTAGGCCCAAGGACAGGAGGGGCTCCAATGACAGGCGTTTTTCTTAATGCTATTGTCAGGGAAGCAGGTCTGGTAGATGCCTGGATTAAGCGCGTCCCGGACGGCACCGGTTTCACTTTTAGGAGAGGTAATAGTCAGAGTAGGATAGACAGGTTTTTTTTGAAGGAGGACTCTGCTTTCTTGGCACCTGAGTGTCGGGCGGTGGAGTTCTCTGACCACCTTATGCTTACTGTGGCTTTGAATCCTTCAGGCATGCCGCTGAGAGGGAAGGGCATCTGGAGATTGAATTTGACTCTGCTGGAAGGTGAGGAGGTGAGACGATCCTTTGAGGAGTTCTTCCAGGCACAGGAGACCGTGCTGTATTTCTGCAACAGTAAGTCTGAGTGGTGGGAGCTTACTAAGGTGCGGATCAGCAGGTTTTTCAAGGCCGTAGGTAAGAAAAACCAGTTTAATAAGTATACTGCCTACCAACGGTTGCGGAGGAAACTCGACCGCATTGTTTCTAGCAGAGGAGATTCTGGGGCAATCTCAGAGGTCAAGCTTCTCCTTAGGGAATACCAGTATGACCGGCGTGCCTCTTTGGTTCTGGAGAGGGATTACGGGAAGTACCACTCGCCCGGCCCGATCCTGGAAGTCTTTAGGTCCTTTTATGCGGATTTACTGAGTGTGAAGCACCTCGACCGGACAAGGATGTCGAGTTTTTTGGATTCTACACCGGGCCTGGAAGGTAACGCCACGCCTGCAAGTTTGACAGAGGAGATTACCGCGGAAGAGGTGGGCAAAGCCATTGACAGTCTGGCTGTTAAGAAGACTCCTGGGCCAGATGGCTTGACAGCAGAGTTCTTTAAAGCCTTTAAGTCCAGCTTGGTGCCTCATCTTGCGGAGGTTTACAACTGCTGTCTGAGTGAGGGATCTCTCCCTCCCTCCATGAGACAGTCTGCGGTGATCCTTTTGTCAAAGGGTAAGGATCCTTCGGCTATTGAGAATTGGTGCCCCATCAGCCTTCTCAATGTCGATAGAAAGGTTCTGACGAAGATCTTGTTCTGGCGCTTGTCGTCAGTGGCAGGTGGGTTGCTTTCTTGTCAGCATCATTGCTCGGTTCAGGGCAGGGGTACCTTCACAGCGGTGTTAGCTGTCCGGGAGGCTCTGGAACAGTGTAAGGCTGAAGGATGGGGAAAGTACTTGCTGGCAGTGGGCCAGGCAAAGGCTTTTGATAGGGTCGATCATGAGTACCTTTGGAATCTCCTGGACCGGTACGGTTTGGAAGGGGGTTTCATTGGCTGGCTGAGGACGTTATACAGAGAGGCCGAGAGCTTCATGTTGGTGAATGGGTGGGTTGGGCGGCCTTTTGGGGTTGGATCTGGGGTGCGCCAGGGGTGCCTGCTGAGCCCCTTGCTCTATGCCTTTGCCATTGATCCTTTCGTTAGGAGGTTAGATGGTGGGGTGAGCGGGGTGCCGGTTGGCGCTTCTGGGGATCCGCCTCTGAGGGTCGTAGCTTATGCTGATGACATTTCTGTCTTCATTTCTGGACCAGAGGAGGCGCAGGAGGTGGTCTCAGTTATGAATCAATATGCCAAGGCATCAGGTTTCAAGGTCAACCAGGACAAATGTGAAGTTCTCTGGATGGGTAGGGAGGGTGAGAGCTTCTCACTTCTGGACACCTTCTTGGTGCCTCAACAGAGTGTGAAAATCTTAGGTATCAATTTTGGCCCTGCTGATTATGGCAAGTCAAATTGGGAGACCAAACTGTCTGATGCCGAGGTCAAAGTGAGATACTGGAAGGGGTGACAGCTCTCCTTGAGGGAAAGGGTTTACCTGATTAAGACCTTCTGATCCCAGTGTTTCTGTATGTCAGCTTTGTCTGCCTCTTGCTAGAATCGCTCTATACGAAGATTTACAGCTGTTACTTCAAGATGTTATGGGGGAACAGGCTGAACCTTGTTAAGCACGATGTAACTTACTCATTCAGGCGGGAGGGTGGCCTAGGTATGGTCAACCCAGTGGTTTTCTTTTCTCTGATGTTTTTGAAACATAACTTTGGTAATATGCTGGCAGAGAGACCACCTGCATGGATAAGACTTTTTTGGGTCTGGTTTAGGCCCTTTCTGAACAGTTGGGAGAGTGGCGGGCCAGTGAGAAGCCTGCGGGTGAAGCTTGGTGAGCTCCCGGCTTACGTGACCCGTGCCTGAAGTTACTCCGGCAGTGGCATGTGACGGCGGGAGAGGTCAGATCCCTCCTCAGGAGGCTCCTGGGTGAGCGGATTGTGGTGTCTGCTTTCCATGCTCCGTTGGCCTTGAAGGATTGCCCAGGCCATACTTTGAGGGAGGGCTTACGTTTATTAAATCTGGAATGGATTCCCTTGAAGTTTAGGGACCTGGCCTGGCTCGCCTTCCATGGCAGGCTTTACGTGAGGGGTAACTTGAAGTACCGTCCTCTGGATAACCGTGGTTGTCCGAGGTCAGAGTGTCAGGGCGAGGTGGAAAGCATGGACCACGTCCTGCTTCAGTGCCCCTTTAACACAGAAGTGTATAAACAGGTGGGTGAGGCTCTGGGTGTCCCTTTCCTCTGTTGCATGTCTTATGCAGAGTGGGTGTATGGGGCATTTGATAGTCTCCGGGATTTTGATTTGGACACCTTGTTTCTAGTTAGTGTAGTACTCCGTTATTACACATGGCATGCACAGTGTCAGGTCTCTATCCGGCAGAAAGTCCTCCCTGTCCAGGTGGTGGTGAGTGGCATCCTTGGTGAGGTGGGGAAGATTCGGGGCCTTGAGAAAGGCAGGTGGCGGCGGAAGTCCTGGATGGAGGCGTGGAGGAACATCAGGCCTGTGGCCACTGCCTGCTGATCTGGGGTGGTGGGGTCTGTCTCTAATTTCCTTCTCCTTCACCACCCCCTAGATTTTGTGAGGTGAATTTCCCTTTTTGAAAGGCTGCGGACACTCCGCTCCGTTTCTTAGTCTTCTTCAGAGGGTTTTGTATTATGTTTAAGTGAGTAGGTATTTGCATGTTTTGTGTAGGCTTTGTTTAGGCCTTAAAGGCCACAAGTAGTAGTTTATATGGAAATTGTACAAATGTTCTGCTCATGAGGGGGCCAGGATAGGTTCTATGTGGGTATTGCCCTATTTTTTTGTTGAGTGTCTGGAATGGCAGCTGCTGTTCCCTTTGCCATAAAGGCCTGTGTATGTTTGCATATGCACTGGACATGAGTTTCCCTTTCAGGTATTGGACTTTTCATTACATTATGAGCCATAAAGGCGGGTGTCAGGAATGGACTGGCCAGCAATGGTGGGACTCACCTGCCTTTTGATCTGCAGTACCAGGGCTGGCCAGCGGGTGCTCCCAGCAATCAGAGACTCAACTTTGCAGCCAGCTAACACCTGGAACTGATTATGCTGGGGTATTTAAGGGATGGCCAAACCCACAGACTCTGCCTTGGTGTTGTGTTTGTCCTGGGCCCTGTATCTGTCCTGCATCCTGTTTCTGTTCCTTTGCTGACCCTGCCTGATCTGAACCGCTGCTGACTTCTCCTGCTCTGATCCCGGCTCGCTCCTGACCATCCCTCTGCCTGACCCTCTGTACCACGCTGCTTGCTACCTGTTCTGATCCCTGGCTTGTGACCCTGACCATCCCTCTGCCTGACCCTCTGTACTACGCTGCTTGCTACCTGCTGAACCTGGCCTGTGACCCCGACCAATCTCCGCTTGCTCCCCCTGTACCTACCTGCCCTATTGATATTGACCCTGCCTGCCTGATGACGCTTGCTTGTATGTACTGTTATCTGTGGGTGGTTGGTTGGGTTTGTTTGCACTGTATTATGTTTAGTATTGCACTGCGTTTATGTTTGTATTGTTAGTGTTAATAAATTATATTGTTTATCACATATCTGAAGTCTGCGTTTCCCTGCTTCAGTCACACACCTCTGGTCATACCTGGGAGCCCTGACAGCGGGTTATGTATGTTTTCTCTTCCCAGGGACTTTGGGACTTTTTGGTTTTTGGTGCTTATGTTTTTAATTATTTATTTATTTATACTTTTGTAATTTTGTATGAAATTGCTGTTGCTGGCTTTGTATGCTAACAATACAATAAAAATCTCCATTCCTGACAGTACCCCCCCCCCCTCAAGGAGTGGCCTCAGGTTTCCTGCTGATAGACTTCTCTTTGTGTAGGAGAACCCAGGAAGGCAGGTTACTGTACACAGGATCTCCAGGAGCAGGCTGGGAACCAGTTATTGGCCAGTTTAGCTGGACATCAGGGGCTGGCACGTCAGGCTGGGTAGCGGACAGAGGCACGTCAGGCTGGGCAGCGGACAGAGGCATGTCAGGCTGGGCAGCGGACAGAGGCACGTCAGGCTGGGCAGCAGACAGAGGCACGTTAGGCTGGGCAGCGGACAGAGGCACGTCAGGCTGGGCAGCGGACAGAGGCACGTCAGGCTGGGCAGCGGACAGAGGCACGTCAGCCTGGGCAGCGGACAGAGGCACGTCAGCCTGGGCAGCGGACAGCGGCACGTCAGGCTGGGCAGCGGACAGCGGCACGTCAGGCTGGGCAGCGGACAGAGACACGTTAGGCTGGGTAGCGGACAGAGGCACGTCAGGCTGGGCAGCAGACAGAGGCACATCTGGCACGACAGCGGGCACCGAGTCGTCTGGCACAACAGCGGGCACCGAGTTGTCTGGCGCGACAGCGGGCACCGACTCATCTGGCACAACAACGGGCACTGAGTCACCTGGCAGAACAGCGGGCACCGAGTCATCTGGCAGAACAGCGAGCACCGAGTCATCTGGCACGACAGCGGGCATCAAGTCACCAAGCTCGACAGCTGGCACCGAGTCATCTGGCAGAACAGTGGGAACCGAGTCACCTGGCATGACAGCGGGCACCGAGTCACCTGGCAGGACAGTGGGCACCGATTCATCTGGCATGACAGCGGGCACTGAGTCATCTGGCACGACAGCGGGCACCGAATCACCAAGCTCGACAGCGGCACCGAGTCATCTGGCACAACAGCGGGCACCGAGTCACTTGGCACGACAGCGAGCACCGAGTCATCTGGCACAACAGCGGGCACCGAGTCACTTGGCACGACAGCGAGCACCGAGTCATCTGGCAGAACAGCAGGCACCAAGTCATCTGACAGGACAACGGACACAGAGTCATCTGTCACGACAGCGGGCACTGAGTCACCAAGCTCGACAGCGGGCACCAAGTAATTTGGCAGAACAGCGGGCACCGAGTCATCTGGCAGAACAGTGGGCACCGAGTCATCTGGCACAACAGCGGGTACCGAGTCACCAAGCTCGACAGCGAGCACCAAGTCATCTGGCAGAACAGCGGGCACCGAGTCATCTGGCAGAACAGCAGGCACCGAGTCACCAAACTCGATAGCGGGCACCGAGTCATCTGGCTGGATCGGGTCATCAGGCTGGATCGGGTCATCAGGCTGGATTGGGTCATCAGGCTGGATCACGAACAGCGAGAAGCTTATGATTTGTCAGGGATCTGGGTATGACCAGAGATGTGTGGACTGACACAGGGAAGTAGCAGGCTTCAGGAACACAGGCGTAGTCAGGGCTGGAGAATTGGAATGGTCAGGCAGGCCGTAAGGTACTGTCAGGCACCACCCGGCAGGATCTCTAGTGACCCACAGAACAGGATTCCCCAGGGCGCGGAGTCTAAGCTCCAGTCTGCCTTTTCACCAGAGCCCCTTATGATGGGGATGGACTTGGCGCAGGACTGAGAGCAGGTCGCGGCCCCTGAGTGGACCCAACTGTGGTAGAGGGGTCCGCCGAGGGTATGTACCGGGGGAAAGCCTGATGTGAAGGGGCTGGCAGGTTCGGACAGTAGTAACTGGATCCGTGCGGGATGGATGTATGACAGTATGGAGTGTAGCGTAGTCAGACAAGCCGGGTCGGTAACGGTGGAGGTAGATCAGTACAGAGCAGCAGGCAAAGAGTAACGGGTCACGAGCCAAGGTACAGCAACAGGAGGTCAAACAGCATAGGAGTAGGCAAAAGAATAGTCAGGGACGAGCCGGGAGTCAGAGCAGGAGACGGTCAACAGGAATCAGGATCAGGCAGGGTCGGCAACAAGGTAACTTCTCTCAGGAACAGATTCACAGGGAACACGATACAGGGGCTCATGGGAAACAACACCAATACACCTCCTGCAATCAGCCTCAGGTGATGGCCGACTGCAGGAGTGAGCTTCTGGTTGCTGAGAGCACCCACTGGCCAGCCCTGGTACTGCAGCCCACACGGCAGGTGAGTCCCACCACCAGTGGTGAATCCTGACGGGTGTGGTTGTATGCTGGAGAGTTCAGCTGAGCTCCATAAAGGCCTGAAAAGCCAGGGGCTTGAGTGTCCCAGCCAGCCCAGGAAGGATGGCGGATTCTGGGCCTGGCCCTGCAGGAGGAGGGTCCCCTGAGGGGATTAGTACCGGTCCCAGCTTTCCACCAGTGGAGGACCTGGGAGCGGCCCCTAGGAAGGGTGAGAACTACTCACAGTATTGGGTCCGTGTGGCTACCCGGGCCAAGGCGGTGGAGAAGGAAGAGGCCAAGCTCGGTAAGCTCATTTTGGAGCTGAAGAAGCTCCGGTCACAGTATGACCGTGTATGGAGCTCCAAACGTGAGGCAATGAAGACAGGCCTGGAAGCATTGAAGCAGCGTGTTTCCCTGCAGGAAAAATATGTGGCGGCGCTGAAGCCCAAGAGTGGAATTCTCTGGAAAAGTACCAGAATGACGCCAGATTCAAGGCAGCAAGAAGCCGCAGTATTGAAGCTGTGAGGGGCCCGGTGGAGGAGGCCTCCTCCTCCGAGGAATTGTCAGAGTTTCTCATGGTGAAAGGTGAGCAGGTGCAGGGGCCAGCTGAGCCCGCTTCATCTTCCCAGCATGGCACTGATCCCAGTAAGGAAGACGCAGTGGCCGCGGTGAGTGAGAGTCTGGTTCCCTCCCCCTTGGGCAGCAGCAGTCGGCTGATTGGGGGACACGGATGGAGGAAGCGGAGGCAGCGAAAGAGCTTTGCTTCAAGGCGGAAGTGGGGCAGGTACTACAGGCGGATGCCTTCCGCTTTGCTTTGGAGGAATCTGATGGCGAAGTGGAGGAAGTGGCATCCCGGAAGTCACAGAAGCCGCCGAAGCCGGTTCTAACAGAGCGAGCGGTGTATGTGAAGCTCAAGCGTATGCCTAATGCTCTGGAGAGTGGCCTGCTGGCAAGAGCTGGAGAACCAGTGGTTAAGGACGTGGTGCAGGACTCTGACGCATTGGGTGGTAATGTGTCTGGTAATGTAGCGGTGGCTGGGGATGCATGTGCTGGAGGGTCTGTGGTGGGGGTTCCCTCTGTAAGTTCAGGGGTTGGTGTTACTGCCCCTGTCAGTGCTCCGGTCCAGGTCCCGCCTAGTCCCAGTCCCTTGGGGGTGGTGGTTGCTCCTGGTGCAGTGCCTAGTTCCCCTGGTCCCCTTGCTATTGCTCAGATCTCCCCAGGGTCTGTGGTGCGGAGTCTCACCTCTGCTGGTCCAATCCCTCAGCCTTTGGCCTCTGCTGAGCCCGTTTCGTCTGGGGCTGGCTCTACAGTCTCAGCTGCTCCGGCTGTGGTCCCTCTTGTTTCAGGTCCCTCTGCAGTGGGTACCTGTATGACCAGGCCCGCTTTGAGTTATTCGGCGGCATTAAGAGGGGGTCAGGAGTCAGCTAGGCCACTCAAAGCAAGAGCGGGGAACCTGCCAACATCTGCGGTTCGCAGGAATGTAGTACAATTAAAATGGACCAGGGAGGGTCCCCCTCTGAGCCGCAAAGAGGTTATAGACCAGGTCCTAGAAATGGGATTCCGGGCGGTTGACATTTTTGCTTTCATTGCCCCAGTGGGCACAGGCGAGTATGACCTGTCCTTTGTGAGGGCAGATCAGCTCGACCTTTTCTGGCAAAATTCGAGGCCACCTACGTCAAAAGCCCCAGGTGGGCGGGTCTCACCCCAAAGCTTATTTCACGTCAGAACGTGATTAAAAAGGTGCCAATTCTCTTCCGGAACGAGTCTGTTCCGGTCTCGGATATAGTTGTCTGGATGGGGAGATATGAAGATGTGTTGGGACCCCTTCAGAAAATTTTGGATGATAGGAAAATCTGGACGGGAGGATGGACGGCACATGTCTGTTTGATGGTGGTCGGTCACGTCCTGCAACACATCCCCTCCTCGGCCTTCTTGGGGAAAGACCGGCTGATCATTTTTTATCCGGGTCAGCCTCGGGTGTGCCACAGATGTGGTGGCAAGGGGCATTTTGCCGCCACCTGTCCTGTTATTAGGTGTTCCCTATGCCAGGAAATCGGTCACTTGGCGAGGAACTGCAACCAGATTTGTTGCAATCTCTGCGGTGTTTTGAGACACTCCTATAGTCAATGTCCTGAGGCTCTACGCAACTTGCCTGTAGATGAGTTGGCAGCAGAGCTGGACTGGATGGATGCTAAGGAGGCTGAGTTGGGGGTGGAGAGGGCTGGTGTGGCTTCTGCAGTGTCTTCCGGGTTAGGAGGGGAGGCGTCTGAGGCCCAGCCCGTTTCAGTTACCCCTGCTGAGCCTGATCCAGTAGAATCCCCTGCAGTCCCTTCTGTAGCACCTGTCCCCCTTCCCAGGAGAGGGAGGAAATTGATTGAGGCCGCCAAAGGGGCGGGGGTGGTTGAGTTAGGATCTATGTCTGTTGTGCCTGTTCCCCCGGTCCTTCTCCCTCGCAGGCGGAGTGGGGGGGTCTCTGGGGAGGCTCATGGTCCTGTTCGGGATGGGGTTCAGGTGGAGGAGGGTTGGTCCCTTGTGGGGAAGCGGAATCAGCCTGTCCTTTCTGAGGCGGGGTCAGTCTCCTCCTTGGAGGTGGAAGACTTGGCCCAGGATAATCGGTTTGGGGCTATGTCGAGGGAGGAAGGAGGGGCTTCTAGTGACCCCACGTCCCCGATGGAGGATAAGGAGGGAGGTGGGTCCCTGAAGAGGGTGAGGGATCCTGCTTGAAAGTCCAGAAGGAAGGTCAAGAAACGTCTTTCTCAATCTCCTTAATGGCAGTTCCCGCTCCGTTGAAGGTGGCAACCATTAATGTTGCCAGCCTGAAATCTGTACGTGCACGAGAAACAGCCTTATTTTTGATCAGTGGTATGGATGCTGATATTTTCTTTTTGCAGGAGACCAGGTTGCCCAGCTTGGCGGATAAACACCTGGCCAAACGGGAGTGGAGGCGTGGGCCCTCTTACTGGTCTCTGGCGGCTGAGCCTTACAGCGGGGTTGTGGTTCTTTTTATCTGCATGGTAACGTGCCGGCGGGTTATTGAGATGGAGATTGGAAGATGTCTGATCCTGGATGTCCTTGTGGGGTGGCAGGAACTGCGTCTGATTAATGTTTATGGGCCGCAGTCCAAGTGGGACAGGAAATGTCTCTTCACAAGGATTAAACCTTTCCTTTTTACGTCCCGGCTGGTAGTCTTTGGAGGTGATTTTAACATCGTAACCTAGGCCCAAGGACAGGAGAGGCTCCAATGACAGGCTGGGATATGATAGTGTTTTTCTGAATGCTATAGTCAGGGAAGCAGGTCTGGTGGATGCCTTGGTTAAGAGCAGCCCAGACAGCACTGGTTACACGTTTAGGAGAGGTAATAGTCAGAGTAGGATAGATAGTTTTTTTTTTAAGGAGGACTCTGCCTTTTCGGTACCTGAGTGTCGGGTGGTGGTGTTTTCCGATCACCTTATGCTTACTGAGACTTTAAATATTTTAGACACGCCACTGAGAGGGAAAGGCATATGGAGGCTGAATTCAACCCTGTTGGAAGACGAGGAGGTGCGACAATCCTTCAAGGAGTTCTTTCAGGCCTTTCAGTCTGGATTTCTGCAACAGTAAGTTGGAGTGGTGGGAGCTTACTAAAGTGCGGATCGGCAGGTTTTTCAAGGCCATAGGTAATCAAAAGCAGTTTAACAAATATAACGCCTACCAAAGGTTGCGGAGGAAGCTCGACCGCCTTGTTTCTAGCGTTGAAGATTCTGGGGCAATCTCAGAGGTTAAGCTTCTCCTCAGAGAGTACCAGTATGATAGGCGGACCTCTTTGGTTCTGGAGAGGGATTATGGGAAGTACCACTCATTCGACCCTTTCCAGAACTGCAAACGGTGCAGCCGTTAAGACGGTCTCTGCCCTGAGGGATGGTACGGGGTCCCTGATGAGATCCAGGTCAGGGATTCTGGAAGTCTCTAGGTCCTTTTATGTGGACTTGCTGAGTGAGAAGCGCCACAACCGGACAAGGATGTTGAGCTTTTTGGAGTCTACACCGGGTCTGGAGGGTACCGTCTCGTCTGCAAGTTTGACTGGGGAAATTACTGCAGAAGAGGTGGCCAAAGCTATTGACAGTCTGGCCATTAAGAGGACTCCTGGGCCAGATGGTTTAACAGCTGAATTTTTTAAGACCTTTAAGTCCAGCTTGGTGCCTCGCCTTGCGGAGGTTACAATTGATGTTTGGATGAGGGATCCCTCCCTCTCTCCATGAGGCTGTCTGCAGTTATCCTTCTGTCAAAGGGTAAGGATCCTTCAGCTATTGAGAACTGGTGCCCCATTAGCCTGCTCAATGTCGATAGAAAGATTCTGGCCAAGATCTTGCTCTGGCGCTTGTCGTCAGTAGCAGGCGTTTTGCTTTCTTGTCAGCAGCATTGCTCGGTCCAGGGCAGGAGCACCTTCACAGTGGTGTTAGCTGTCCAGGAGGCTCTGGAACAGTGTAAGGCTGAAGGATGGGGAAATTTTTTGCTAGCAGTGGAACAGGCAAAGGCCTTTGATCGGGTCAATCATGAATATTTCTGGCGTCTCCTGGACCGGTACGGTTTGGAGGGGAGGTTCATTGGCTGGTTGAAGACGTTATACAGGGAGGCTGAGAGCTTCATGTTGGTGAATGGTTGGGTTGGACAGCCCTTTGGGGTTGGATCGGGGTGCGCCAGGGGTGCCCGCTGAGTCCTCTGCTCTACGCCTTCGCTATCGACCCCTTCGTCAGGAGGCTAGATGGTGAAGCGTTGGGTGGGGTGCCGGAGGGTGCTGCTGGTGATCCACCCCTGAGGGTCGTTGCCTACGCTGACAATGTTTCTGTCTTCATCTCCGGGACTGAGGAGGCGCAGGAGGTGGTCTCGGTGATGGACCAGTATGCTGAGGCATCTGGCTCCAAGGTCAATCGAGACAAATGTGAAGTTCTTTGGATGGGTAGGGAGGGTGAGAGCTTCTCACTTCCGGACACCTTCCCAGTGCCTCAACAGAGTGTGAAAATCTTAGGCATCAATTTTGGCCCTGCTGATTATGGCAAGTTAAATTGGGAAGCCAAACTGTTTGATGCTGAGGTCAAGGTGAGATGCTGGAAGGGGTGGCGGCTCTCCTTGAGGGAAAGGGTTGACCTGATCAAGACTTTCCTGCTTCCTGTATTTTTGTATGTCAGCTTCATCTGCCTCTTGCCAGAGTCACTCTATACGAGGGTCTACAGCTGCTTCTTCCAGATGTTATGGGGGAACAGGCTGAACCTTGTTAGGAGGGACGTAACTTACTCATCTAGGCAGGAGGGTGGCCTAGGTATGGTCAACCCGATAGTATTCTACTCTCTGATGTTCCTGAAACATAATCTTGGTAGTATGTTAGCAGAGAGACCGCCTGCATGGGTAGGACTGTTCCAGATCTGGTTTAGGCCCTTTCTGAGCAGTTGGGAGAGTAGCGGGCCAGTGAGAAGCCTGCGGGTCAAGCACGGTAAGCTCCCGGCTTATGTGGCCCTGTGCCTATAGTTACTCCGGCGGTGGCATGTGACAGCGGAGGAAGTCAGATCCCTCCATAGGAGACTCCTAGGTGAGAGGATTGTGGCGACCACTTTCCATGCGCCGATGGCCTTGAAGGATTTCCCAGGCCATATCATGAGGGAGGGTTTACGTTTGTTAAATCTGGAACGGATTCCCTTGAAGTTTAGGGACCTGGCCTGGCTCGCCTTTCATGGCAGACTTTACGTGAGGGGCAACTTGAAGTGCCGTTCTCTGGATGACCGTGGTTGTCCAGGGTCGGAGTGTCAGGGTGAAGTGGAAACTATGGACCACTTCCTGCTTCAGTGCCCCTTTAACGTAGAAGTGTACAGAGAGGTGGGTGGGGCTCTGGGTGTCTCTTTCCTCCATTGCATATCTTATGCAGCGTGGGTGTATGAAGCATTTGAAAGCCGCCGGGATTTTGATTTGGACACCCTGTTCTTAGTTAGTATAGTGGTCACATTACACATGGAACGCACGGTGTCAGGTCTCTATTCGGAAAAAAGTCCTTCCCGTTCAGGTGGTGGTGCGTGACATCCTTGGTGAGGTTGGGAAAGTTCGGGGCCTTGAGAAAGGCAGGTGGCGGCGGAAGGCCTGGATGGAGACATGGAGGAACATTAGGCCTGTAGCTGCTGTCTGCTGATCTCAGGTGGTGGCATCTGTCCCTATTTTCCTCCTTTTTCACCCCCCTAGATTTTGTCAAGAAATATTCCATTTTATGAAAGGTCGCGACGCTGAAGGTCTTTGTTTCTTGGACTTCCTTCTGGTAAGTTTGTAATGTTGTTAAGTTCTCTTTCTATGGTGAGTTTAGGCCATAAAGGCTGAGTATTGCGGGAGATTGGAAATTGCATGTGTCCTTTCTTTGGCCAAATAGGCCTACTGCATGGGAATATCCTGTGCTATATATGTTCTTGGATATGGGCATGTTTTTGGCCATAAAGGCCTATGTACAGTGGGGAAAAAAAGTATTTAGTCAGCCACCAGTTGTGCAAGTTCTCCCACTTAAAAAGATGAGAGAGGCCCGTAATTGACATCATAGGTAGACCTCAACTATGAGAGACAAATTGAGAAAAAAAATCCAGACAATCACATTGGCTGATTTGGAAAGAATTTATTTGCAAATTATGGTGAAAAATAAGTATTTGGTCAATATCAAAAGTTCATCTCAATACCTTGTTATATATCCTTTGTTGGCAATGACAGAGGTCAAACGTTTCCTGTAAGTCTTCACATGGTTGGCACACACTGTTGCTGGTATGTTGGCCCATTCCTCCATGCAGATCTCCTCTAGAGCAGTGATGTTTTGGGGCTGTCACTGGGCAACACGGACTTTCAACTCCCCCCAAAGGCTTTGTATGGAGTTGAGATCTGGAGACTGGCTAGACCACTCCAGGACCTTGAAATTCTTCTTACGAAGCCACTCCTTCATTGCCGGGTGGTATGTTTGGGATCATTGTCATGTTGGAAGACCCAGCCACGTTTCATCTTCAATGCCCTTCGTGATGGAAGGAGGTTTGCACTCAAAATCTCACGATACATGGCCCCATTCATTCTGTCCTTTACATGGATCAGTCATCCTGGTCCCTTTGCGGAGAAACAGCCCCAAAGCATGATGTTGCCACCCCCATGCTTCACAGTAGGTATGGTGTTCTTTGGATGCAACTCAGCATTCTCTCTCCTCCAAACACGACGAGTTGTGTTTCTACCAAACAGTTCTATTTTGGTTTCATCTGACCATATGACATTCTCCCAATCCTCTTTTGGATCATCCAAATGCTCTCTAGCAAACTTCAGACGGGCCCGGACATGTACTGGCTTAAAACCCTTTGAGGACCAAGAGACGTATTTGTCCCATGGTTTTATATTCAAATATTTTTTATTTTTATTGAAGAAAAAGGAAAGAAAAAAAAAACAAAAAAAAAAACAGAGAAACAAAAAGAAATGTTTAACATACATGAGAAAAAGAACAATTATCATCATGAGAAGATTCACATTTGGGGTGAGCATTGTTTAACGAAGGGAAAGGATATGAGTGAAAGGAATAGAGGACCCCCACCATTTGGCCGAGGGTCTAGGAGAATTCGTATAATGTACATGAGAGGTATACTCAATATAATGTGAACCATAATGGGTTGATAGTAGTAGATGTGTAGTAAAATAGAACAAGGTGGGTGGGAGGGGGGGGGGAAAGGAAGGGAAGCACCTAGTCAGTGGATGTGTAAGATATATAAACTTTGTTTAGTAATCATCAACAGTGTATTGAGCAATTAGGATTTTTTAACCATCGAGACCATTGAGTCTTAAATTTGTGATAGGAGGAGTTGTACAGGGCTGTTCTTCGTTCCATCTCACATTGGAGATTGAGATCAGAAAAGAGGCGTGACAAAAGAGGAGTTGTAGTGGATCGCCATAGTTTTGTAATATTTATTTTAGCAGCTGCTAAAATGTGTATAATGATAACGCGCGAATTTGTAGGATATTTATCAATCCCGATGTGAAGAAGGGCTAGTGCTGGATTCGGGGATATTTGTGTTTCCGCAATTGAGGAGATTATCTGGAACACCTTGTTCCAGTATGATTTAAGGGACTTACACGTCCATAGTAAATGAAGTAGTGAGCCTGTCTCTCCACAATGTCTCCAACATGCTTGTGAGAGCTGGGGGTAATAAAGGGATAGTTTGATAGGGGTTAGGTACCCTTGATGGAGAATTTTTAGATACGTTTCCCAATGAGAACTACACTTTGAGGCTTTGAAAGTAATAGTGAATGTTTTTTCCCAGATATGTGGGGCTAGCGGAAGAAGGTGTGTTCCCCAGTTGGCTATTGAGGTGGTATTTGTGGGAAATAGAGTTCCGATTATGGTTGTGTAAAAGTTTGAAATTCCTTTTTTTGGGTAAGTGGCCGTCTGGAAGAATTGGTGTGTAGATATCGGGACTTTTACCTCAGATGGCATGGGGTTTTTTTGTAGTACATGTGCTATCCGCATGTATGTAAATTGCTCCCTATCTGGGAGATGGAAGTTCTTTTGGATAGTGGGAAATGAGTCAAGCTTGTGATTAGTGTAGATATCATGAATATATAGTAAGCCAGCAGCTTTCCACCTTGTTAGATTCAGTTGTGGGATGATGCGGTGTAGGGAGGACAGTGGGACCGAAGTGCGCACAGTATTTTGGTTTAACTGGTTATGATTTAAAAGTTCGAGCCAGGCACATAAAGAGGCTTGTATGCAAGGGTGTTTGTGTAGAGGTTTAGTTTGTGCCGTCTGTGGTATGAGTAGTATGTCAGTTATTTTGTGTGGTAGGAATATGGATGCTTCCATGATGGACCAGATCTTCTCAGCGGAAGGATGCCACCAAAAGAAAATCTGGTCCAACAGAACAGCTTGATAGTACGATTTCAAGTGAGGGAGTCCAGCTCCTCCCCTCGAAGGTGGGCGTATGAGTAGGTTCGTAGTATATCTGGGTTTTTTTGAATTCCACATAAATTTGTTTAATATTGCTTGTAGTTTAGAGAAAAAGGAAGAAGGGACTGGGATAGGAAGTGTCCGAAATATGTAAAGAATTTTGGGTAGAATGCACATTTTTAGAGTGGCTATTCTGCCAAGTGTCGATAATGTAGTCGTACGGAGGTATTTGAGCTCTTGTGGTATAGTTTCAAGTAGAGGCATGAAGTTATTGTTGTATAGTTGGTTAGTTGAGGTAGAGAGTTTAATCCCCAGGTAGGGAATGCTGTGCGTTTCCCAGGTGAACGGGAAACGTTGGGAAAGAACTTTTTGTGTTCCTGTGGGTGTGTAGAGGTTTAATATAGACGATTTGGGTTCATTAAGTTTATAATAGGAGACTGCCGCGTATCTATGAATCTGTGTACGGATGGCCTGGAGCGACTTGGATGGGTTTGTGACCATTAGGATAATATCGTCTGCAAAGAGACTAATTTTATGTTCTTTCTGGAGAAAATTGATGCCTGTGAAATTTAGGTCATTTCTGAGGGTGGAAGCAAGCGGTTCAATGAGTAATACGAAAATAATAGGGGATAGTGGGCAACCCTGTCTGGTCCCGTTGGAGATAGAAAAGGATTGTGAAAGCGTGCCATTAGTTAGAACTTTAGCTGAGGGGTTTGAATAGAGTGA